>NW_026972279.1:0-291812 GCF_036711695.1 Zophobas morio | reverse complement strand
ACGCTGTTTAATTCTATTATTCTATTGTATACAAAGTCTTTAGGAGAGTTAACTACTAGCTCATTTAAAATTTATTGATGCCTCAAAAATTAAAAATTGCTGCTAAGCAGCTTGTAGAATCTTAAATTCATTTTACTTAAAGCTAAAGTAAACTTATAAAAGCTGAATTTTTTTTTTTTCAATTTAATAACCGCGAGCTTTTTGCACGTTATTTAAATTAAGTTCATAACTCAAAAATTAAATTATTTCACAACTTTAATCGGAAATCAAAAGGCACAAGAAACTATAATTTAAAAAATTGATAACTAAGCTTTTATGCTTTTACAGTAGAATAAACCATAAAAGTAAACTTCCTTTTTAGTTTATTGGTTTAAATCATTTAGAAAATTTTCCAAGTTATATTTCATTCTAATTTGTTCTTTTTTTTATTGTATAGAAATAAACAGTTGCTTTTACGTACGGATTGTATGTCTTTACTTGAGTTGCACTTTTTTTATAATTAATTAGTTTTAGTAGAAGGAAGTTAATAAAGGATAAATAACTTTTAGTGACATTATGTTTAGCTAAATTATTGAAGGTATTATAGAAATTACTTTTCTCTAAATCTAAAAAATTTTAAATTTAAATGGAATTTTCTCTAAAGGGATCATGAATTATAAACTTACACCTACCATTTTTTACCAAGCGAAATTTAAAATATACTTTTCTCTTTGTTTTTAATAAAAGTAAAAAAGTCTTATAAAGCTGATATTACCCTCTTTGTCGAACTAAAAAACTTTAATTTATTATTTTTACAAAATTAACAAGTAAAGTAGAAAATTGCACAACAATGCAAATTTAATTTTAACAATATTTATTATGATCGAAAATTTATTTGAAGGGAAAAGTATACCTCACCAGTCTAGCTTTGGGTCTTCCCCTAAACAAACCGCGTGGAGGGATTTTCCTTTTTCATGGCACAAACCGTTTTCGTTCAAGTCAAAATACCAGTCGTGTTTCGAACACCGCAAAACGTTATTCACAATTTCTTTCTAGAAAAAAACAATTAGTGCCTTTAATAATTGTAAAAAATTGTTTGTAGAAATCTAAATTTCTTTAATTATTTTAATCCTCTACAAATTGAAGCTAATAATATTAATTCTTGAAGACGTGTCTAAAAAATCCGATTTTGACAACAAATTTATATATTCGATTAAATGATAAATTAAAAATGAATATTAAAAATAAATTTTGTTCCGGAATTTCAGTTCTTAACATCTTTTATATTAATTGTAACTGCTATTAATAATCATGCTCAACAATTCCTTTTTTAAATAGAAAATTCAACTTCTGTATTAATTTGGTTTCAACTAATTCAAAACTTATCAATCGTGTCCAACACATCAGAATTGAAATTAAAAAAATTCTTAATTTTTTTTAGAAACAATTGCAATAAATTTCATTTTTTTAATTATGTCAAACAATTTCTATCTAAAAAAAAATTTCAAAGTACTCCATAAATCGCCAAATCAACAAGTTTATGAGGACAATAACGATCAATTTCATAATAGTTATTGTTATCACTGCGAATCACGAGTCTTTCTGGCGGGCATTTCTGATTCACTAAATTTTTTTTGTAATAAAAAATTATATATATCTTAGATTTTTTTATTTTAAAATTTATATAAATTGTTGATTTCGTTTTTTAACTTTTTAATAAATTAATTTGTTATTAAAATTAAAAAATATAATTTTAATTTTTAATATACGTAAAAAAAAAGATAAGTTCAAAATTTAAAAAAAAATTAAATTTAAATTTAATTTTTTTTTTAACTCTGTATAACTTGTTGACTATTTAAAATATTATTCAGTTAGTACAGAATTTATAAAAAAATACTATTTTATAGTAATTCAAAGGAAAATAAGTTAAATTTATAAATTACTTTAAAGTTGGTATTATGAAACTTTTAAAGAACTTAAAAAGTTGACTTTTAATTATTTTAACAGAAATTTATTCAAAAATTAAGATTAATTTTATAATTGAGTTAAAATTTAATGAAATTATCTTAAAACGATCTTAAGAAGGAAAATAATTTACAACTTCCAAAAATATATTTAAAAAAATTATAAAATTAATAAAGTTTAAAAATTTCTGAATTTATTAATAATTTATATTTTATTGTTTTCAATTTACTATTAATTTAAATAAAATATACTTTATTATTTAATAATTTTAAATTGCTTTTATTTAGATTTTAATTTATAAAATATTAATAATTTTAATTTTATTTTATTTTTTTTTCGATTTATTATTTCTTAATATGTTTTTATATATAATTTTTTAATAATGTATAATTTATTTCTATTTTTTTAAAATTTCCAATTATTTATTATTTATTATTTTATATTATTAATACTTCGGGTATTATATGTTATTTATTATTATTTTATTAATTAAATTTTTTTTAATTTAGTATTATTTATTATATTTTAAAACTTTTATCATATTTACATTTTATTATTATTTATTATATTAATTATAATTTATTTTTTAAGATAAATTTAGTGTTATTTATTATATTTTTAATTTTATCATTATTGTTTTATTTAATAACTTCTATCATTTTTTACAACTAAATATTAATTTATTAATTTATATATTTTTTAAATAAATTTCGTATTATTTAGTATTATTTTATTAATTATAACTTGTATCATTTTTTTACAACTTATTATTTTTTATAATCTAAAATTTGTTAATTTTTTTTTGACAACTCATTATTATTTATTCTTTGTTATTTATTAATAATATTTACTATATATTTACCTCTTGTAACTATTTTTGTTATTATTATTATATTATTAATAGTATTTAAAAAGTAAATGAAAAAAGAAAAATTTGATCATATTTTTTAATAAAAAAATAAAAAATAAAAATATTTTTAAAATATTATTTATAACTTTATAAATTTAATAAACGATTTACTTTTGCTTAATAATAAATTTTTTTCCTTTTTTTCTAATTTACTTGCAGTTTCTGTTTCATTGCTCTGTAAATTTCCAGAAACCAAAAGTTTAGTAAACTTTTCGAGCTCTTTTTCATAAGCAAGATGTTGTAGAGCTGAAAAAAAAATAAAAAAAGTAAACATATTGTATATAAAATTACAATAATATTTAATAAAAAAAATTACAATAATAATAAGTAAATAATAACTTTAAAATTTTATTAATTTCTTTTCCTCTGAAAAAATATTTTTATTTTTTGTCGGTAATAATAATTTTTATTTTTCAAAAAAAATATTAATTTTTTAAAGGTTTGATATTCAAATAAATAAAAAAGAAGAACATCTTTACTAATAATATGAAGTAAAAACTATTATTATGATGGTAATAGTAATAATAAAAAAGGTAAATTAAAGTTTTTTTTATAATATAAAGAAAACGACTTTGTAAATAATAACAATAACAATAGTTATAAGAAATAATTATGAAATTTTTTTTTTTTAATAAAACAATATTTATCAATTAAATTAACTGACCAGAAATATATTCGGGCAGTCATAAATAAATGGGAGCATATAATTCCCCAGTTCTTTATTAAATTAGAAGTTATAATATTACATATTTAGTGCGTAATAGTTGTTATTTATTTATAAAGTTTATAGGATAAACTGTATAAAACTCATTAGTACTATACAAAAAAATAAAACATATTAAAATATAGAAAAGATATCATTATATTATATTAAAAAAACTTTTTTATTACATTAAGAAGCTCAAAAAAATAAGTTATTGAACAAAAGAATTACCAACTAAATAATAATAACTTCAATGCTGCTTTAATTTTTATTTCCGTAAATTAGCAATATTATTTTTATTTGCTCCAACTTATTAAGGAGAACCAATAAAAAATATTCGTAAATATTAATCAGCTTGTTATTTGAAATTATTTTCAACAAAAAAGAAACTAAAACAATTAGTGCATCCCTATGAACGTATTTTGGTTCAAAATAACCTAAAACTATTTCCAACTTGCTTTAAATAAATCAAAATAATAACAATAAAAAGTAACAAATTATAAATAATGTCTACATTTCATATTAATATTTAAAAGTAAAAAGAAACATGTTTCATTATTTCTAGGCAAGTTACGTCACTAAACCAATTTATACAGTTTTGGATACCGAGAACGCGGCGCTCACCAATAGAGAACTTCAGCATGTCTTTTACGAGCGGCAGCAATTCAATAATGCTCCACGACTCTTCGCTATAATAATAATGAAAAATTAAAAATAATAAAACTTCTATAGATTTATAATATAATAAAAATATAACAATATCAGTAAAAGTGGTAATAAACTGTGATTAATAGTAATAAGGTTACAAGAGTGTCTTTATAGTATAAAATAATAAAAATAAAGTGTTTATAAATATAACAAAAAAAAAATTATTTGTTAAAAATTGTCATAAAGTTATTACAATTAAAAAAAATATTATAATATTATAATATAAAGCACTATTGGAAAAAAAATATCTATTTAAAAAAATTCTGCGAGAGAAAAATTAATAATAATAATAAAAAGGAAACTTCATAATTAAAAAAATTTTTAAAAACTTTAAATAAAAATAAAATAATAAAGTGAATTCGAAAAATATTTATTCCTACACTTAAACAGATTAAAAGTAAATCTTTTTAGCTAAATTAGAAATCTTTTACAGATCAAATAATAATAATAATATTAATAGTAATATTAAATTTAATATAATATTAATATTAATTATGAAAAATTACCTTAAAAAGCGCAAGTCCTTAACTTTATAAAGCCGATTGTGATTAAGAGAACGCAAATCGGCCTCGATTTGCTCATCGTTCCAGTTATTCTTACAAAATTATAGCATATTTTAAAATATTATAAACGAATTACAAAAAAATTAATAAAAATTTTTAAATTTTTAAGAAATTGAAGTTGTTTCTTTAGTAAAAAAAATAAAAATTTTAAAATTAAATTTTTTAAAGAAAAAAGATTTTATTAAGTTTTTGTTGAAAAAGGAAAATTTAATATTTATTTTAATTCATTATTATTAAAAAAAGTGGTAATAATTTCATAATTAATTAATTTTAAAGATCTTTTTTTTAAATTTAATAAATATAAATTATTATAAAATTATGTAATTTATTAAATTTATTATTTATAAAAAAATTAAATTGATTAATAAAAGTTTTAATAAACGAAATAAAAGTTTCTACGGGATTAAAAAATTTGTAAGTTTGAAAATTAAGTTGTAAGTTAAATTCTTCTATATGCAAATTAAATTTACTAAATTTTACTAAAATATTGAAGGTTTGATAATAACGTACTATTTTTATTGTTAAAATAATTTACTTTAATTTAATGAAACTATTAAAAATTAAATTTTAAAAGATTTAATCTTAAAGAAATGCATTTAATAAATAATTAATTTAAAATATAATGAAGTTTTTGAACTTTTATTAAATAAATTAGAAATAAATTTTAAAGATTCAACTTATAGAAATTCGTCAAATAAATTAATTAAATTAATTAAATATATAGTTTATAAAATTTTATATAAAACTTAGAATTAAATTATAAATAATCTAAACTTTTTAAATTTTTAAAGTGTTTTATAATAATTTAAAACTGAAGGAAATCGTATATTAAATTATTTAATTAATTATTAACTAATTTTTTAAACTTTATTAAGAAAATAATAAAAAATTTTTTAAAAGATATAAACTTTTTAGATTTTTAGGGCGTTTTATAATAAAATATGGTTTAAGAAAACCGTATAAGTGAATAAATTAAAATTAAGATTCAAGTTTTTAAAATGTTATCAAAAAAGTTAGAATTAAATTTAGAGGATTTAAATCTTAATTTTTAGAGCGTTTTACAAAAAGTAAGGTTAAAGAAAATCGTATAATTAATTTTTTAAAATTTTATTATAAAGTTAGTATTAAATTTTAATAAAATGAAGAATTTCTAAATAAAAATTATACAAGTATAATTTTAATAGATTAAAATTTTAATTATTTTCAATAAGTAACAATAATAAAATTTTCTATACATTTGAAAAAAAGTAAATTAATAACTGTGATAACCTTACAAAAAGTGGCAATTGCTAATTAAATTTTTATCATTTATATACAAAATATTTATAATTCGATTTTTTCTCAGATTTTTTTTTTGATTATTTAAAAATTTAAGTCAATTTCTTTTTTTGAAGTCTTTATATAAAAAAACTGAAATTAATTGTATAAATATAAAAACAGTGAAAAGTAAATCAACTAGGAATTATTTCATAAAACTTCCAAAAATATAACTAACTTTTCAAAAATTATTAATAAAAACTTTTCTAAAAATATCAAAAGTAAATTTTACTTTTAATAATTTACTTAATAATTATTTAGAAATAAAACATTATAAAAATTCACAAAAACAGAGAAAATAATAATTTTTTGGTAGATATTTATAAAAATACATAAAGTAAAAAGTTAATAAAAATAGAAAAAACTTTAAATTGAATTTTAAATTTTAATATTTATTTAAAAAGTAATCAAAATTTCTTAATCAAAAAAATTATAAATTTAAAAATTAATGAAATTACTTTTCTAGCGAGTTCGTTTAGTAACAAGCTCACATCCATTTCATCTTCTAATTTATAAGGAAGTAATAATTGAGCTTCAACAAAACTTTTTTTTAATTTCTATTAATTTTACAAAAAAATACGTTCTTACATTTATTTTATTAAGTATAAAAATTACTTTTATTTTTTTTAAAAGATTTTGAAATTCTTCAAGATTTTTCGTATCTAAAGCGGCAGACGTGGAAGCGGCCTTTAAAAAATTAAAAAGAATTTATAATTTTTTTTTTATAATTTAAATACTTTTATAAATATAAATAAAATCTATTAAAATATATTTTTAAATTTAGTTAAAAAAAGTCGAAATTCTATTTGTTATATAAAATGGATTTATAAATCTTTTATTGTATAAAAGATTAAAGTGCTTGTTTCGAAATATTTATTACTAAATATGAAATTAATGGCAACACTACTTGTTATTGTAAACTTTACCACAGAAAAATTTAAAAAGAAAATTTTATAAAATATTGGAAATCATTAAATTTAAGTTCATAAACTAAAAATTAAATTAAAAAATTACCAATTCAATAAATCAATTACACTAGATATAAAAAATATAAAAAATAAAAGTTAATCTAATACTGAAAAAGTAAAAATTCCGTTAAAGAAATTGATGAATAATATATAGTAAGTACACCACTAATAACTAAATAAATAAAAAAGTAATATCCTTATATATCAATAACACCCTTAAAAAAATATATATATAAATAAAATTAAATTAAAACTGAAAAAGTGATTTTTGCTAAAGTACCGGCGAAGGATTAGAGGGCCCGCTGACAGGAGGAATACTTCTATTTTCTTTATTAGTATATATAAGATTATAAAGAAAGCTTAAAAACAGAATTTGATCGTTTAAAAAATTTGCACTTATTTTAAACTTGTTCCACTGTAATTAGAAAATAAAAATTATCTACTATTTTTCATTTTTTCAAAAATGTAATAGATTTAAATCTTTATAAAAATTTAATCTAAAAAAAAGTGAAATAATCATATCAAAAGTGTCAAACTATTTTAATTATAAATGCTAAATTAATAGAAAAATTATTATAGCTAATAAAGTTTACAAAATATATTTTAAATATCTAAAAAACATTTAACTTTTATAAATTTTATATTATATATATAACAAAACTTATAGAAAGGCCTAGAGAGTAGAAATGACTCTAAAAAGTTAATATAAACTTTATAAAAAAAAAAGTTAAGAAATTTTGAAGAAATAAACTGTAAAAAAATTAAACTTTTTATTTTTAAGGAAAATAAAAAAAAATAACTTCGAAAACTCTATTATAAAAACGCAAATAAATTAAAAAAAACTTTTTACCCGCTTGGTTTGGACCCATAGCCAGATAGAGCTGAAGGAGATCACTTGAACTTCTTAGATTCTTTTTCTTTTTCTTCTTTTTTAATTGACTTTTATATTTTATATCTAAAATTAAGAAAAGATCATTGAATAGCAAAGGTTAAAAAAAACTTTTTACCTCCTCGACGATCTTCGTCGGATGAGCTGGTCATAGTAATATTAAACTAAAATTTATACACCAAATTCGTCTCTCCTCACTTTTTTTAGCTGATAATAAAACTTAGATAAGTGCTCTTCTAAGTATATATAACTACTATTTTATAAAAAGAAACTTAATTTTTAAATCAAGAGCTCTTACAGATAAGAATATCGTAAATGATGAATATATTAACCACTGATTAACTTTCTACTAATCGAAAGGAAAAATTTACTAATGCATTAAAATACAGTAGTTCGTAAAAGTGATAATATGATAACTGTTTAGAGATTATTGGTGAATTTATCTTGTAATTTTCACTTTATACTTTTTTTTTTTAAGTTGTTAAGTTTGAGGTGGACCTTTCAATTTTACCCTGCATTAATACGATCAACTCTAGTAAGATGTGTAAAAAGTGAGTATACTTCCCCATCCTTTCGTTTATTAATAAAAGATTAAAAGCAAAACACTTTTTCGAAGTCTCAGTAATATAAAATTAATATTTTATTGAGAATTTTGTTTGCGTTAGTTCTATAATAAAGGCACAGTGCGTTTAGTTTAAAGCTTTATATTTTATAGAAATTGATACACAAGTTTTATATTAGTATTTATAACAAATGTATCTATTTACGGACTTATATCTTTCGGGATATTTGTTAAACACGACGTATTGTGACAATCAAGAGTACAAGACAAAGGTCGCAAGTGAGGTTTTTTTGAAGCAAGCAAGAAGTTTATTTATAATTAAATCTACTTCAGTCTTGAATCTATCTTCCATATTTTACGTAAGGGCACCGTGGTTCCGGCTCATTCACTCCATAACAGAAACGTTTTAGATGCTTCTTAATCCAAGCCCTATGAAATATACATTGGTTATAGAAAAGAAAATTGTCAATACGATAAAAATATGAATAAACATTTTATTAAGAGCTAAAATAGCATTAAAAAAAAATGATTCATTATATTGATTAACAAGTGCTTGGAGAGTGGCACGACATTTTTAAAATTTTAGCTCACCGCCTAGCCGGTTGATTGCGATAGATATTTAAATAACTTGGATCAAAAGTATGTAATTTTATAGACATTCACCCTTTATTTCTACTTATTTATTTATTATGTTCAGAGTTATAGTAGCTGCCACTACTCAGCCAACGGACGCTATTAATTTTTTTTTTTAAAGTTATATATATTTTTAAAATTTGGAATGCTAAAAATTTTTGTTTACGGATTTAAATTATCTCTAAACACATTTAGCAGTATTAAGGCTAACGCTCACTTATAATTACGTCCATACATTTTTTTTCTGTCGTACGTTTGCATTTTAGTTATATATATAACCAAGCATGCTTACTTAAATATTAAATTGTTTAAATTGTTGTTTGAAAACAAACTTTGACATAACAAGTTTTTAGATGTCTATAGTCCACTATGTTAATAAACTTTAACTTCGTGAATTTAATATATAGAGAGGCTGGGTTTCTTTCTGTATTTGTAACTATTTACAGCTTTTTTAATTTTAACGTCCTATTCCTTTTTTACCGGTTTATTCGTTTTTGAATCCAGTTTTATACTCTAATACCTAATTTACTTTTATTACTAATTAGCTTCTATAATTTTAATATTCAGCTTTAATTTTCGTTAAAAACTATTTTTTCTTTAAAAAAAACTTAGCTTGCAGATTAGCCCTCTTTTTTTAAAAAAAAGATAAGTTTGAATAAAACAGTAAGCAACAATGAAGGGCGATGGTTTATGCTTACTCTTTACGCATTACTTTTACAAAGTCAGCTCAGCTCGGTAGTCTAGGGACGGGGTATGTTTTACTTTAACGGAAACTTTTTTTCAGCAGCGCTTTTACTTCCTGTAAGTATTTGCACAACTATTTTTAATATACGCGTGTACCGCCCTTTTTTCCGGCCTCGAAACGGTTTAGCGGCGGTTTTGTAAAGTACTTGTTTCTCCCTCAATTGCAAAGGGGAAATTGCAACAACTTAGCTATTAAAGTTGAGTTGATCTAAAAATCTTTTAAAGAGTACATTTTAATGAGATGAGTATATAGGTAAAAGTAAAAATGATAGAAGAATAACGAAGAGAAAAAAAAAGACGTTTAAACACTTTTTGGTAATTATTGGGTGTTCTCAATTTATACTCGGAAGGTTATAAGTCGCATTACATCTTAAAATTTTATGACTTCAGCATTAAATACTAATTTTTATTAAAAGAATTTTCAAAGTTTATAATAGTTTGATCGAACTTATATATTACGAGTTTATTATAGGATAGGTTTCTTGCACACAGTAAGAAGAGGATAACTAACTAGCCTATATATTATTTTAGGTGTTATTTTCGATAAGGTCACTAAAGTTATGCGTTTTAAAATCGTGCTCGTCAGGTATTCTTTGAAAACATTCGAATCTTAAGTTTCTTAAAGTTTTGCCAGTCGGGCTTAACTGTGCGATAAATTTTGACACAAAAAAGCAATGTTTTAAAAAAAAGAACAGCAAGTTTTATTGCTAAAACTACTGAAGTCTTTTGCTACTCTAAAAGATAGTGAAGTATCCCCTCAATTAAATAGGATACCAGTCTTAAGGTCTAAGCCTAGCTTTAATTTTTTATGCGAGTTTGGCGTTAACAATATACAGTTGCAAACTTCTCAGCGGGGTTCTTTTGTGATACATAGAGTATCATTTGCTCTAAAGTAGGAAAATTTCCGGTCGAAAATAATGGGTAATCGTAATATTCTAAAAAAATATACATACAGAACGGCACACCAACATGCTTTTACTAAGAGCTAAAAGATACTAAAAACATGACCAAAGCGTGCTTCTCAACGCGATCGTCATATATATCAAGCCGGAGCCAAAACAAAAACTTAAAAATATTTCTATCTTAAAATATTTGAAGGTAAAAGCCAATAAGGAATTCTGGCGCTTGGAAAGTTTTTACAACGTCGAAACAGAGCATAAAAAAGGAAAATTTTGGAACATCCTTAAATCGCTTGGTACTTGCGTTAAATTTTAACATCTGACCACTGAAAAACCTGAATGAAGGGGGGAAGTTTTTGCAAAATAAAAGAAGAGTTGAAAAACGTGAGCGAATTTAAAAAGTCGTTTTTTATTACAATTTGATTTCGAGGGTGACAAGAATGCGGAGAGGGTTGAAAATTTCGAACAAAAACTGGAGTCTGAAGTTGCAGTAGAGGAATTCTAATTAGAGTACTGACGCTCGTACTGAGAGTCACAAAGATCAACGAAAGTTTTACAAAAAACCTGTTTCAAGAGAAGTTTACTTATAACGAGTATCCAGAGTGAACGCGGTATAATTACAAAACTTTAATACATACGAGTTCACGATTTGCATTGTAAAAATTTTGAATGAGAAAGGCTACTGTTCCTTCTTCTAAGATTTCTATAATGGCACTCAAATTGGAGGAAATGGTCGTAAGCTTCTTTATAAGAACTACTAGCTTTGGAAATTAAAATTTTTGGTTCTTTTCAATTTTAAAAACAAAAGAGCTTATTGATAGCTAGAGTAGAAAACAGGCATTTTTAAACTAGCGCTATAGTGCTGTATATAAACTATATTCCGAACATTTTTTTTGCGAGGATTTCATTCAATCAAATTTGAACTTTTTGTTTTAAGGATATTACTACCAAGTTCAAGTCAGGTTTACTTGGATCAAAGCTTTAAGTACTTTTTAGTAAACAAAATTATATTTTTTAAGGTTTTTTTATTGTTTTGGTTTCTTTCAATTGTATGGTGTTTATATTTTTTCGTCTTAGCGCTTTGTTGATAAGGTCCCTACGCATCAGCACCGATATTTACGCTATATCCATTATAAAGTGGTATTACCCATTCTAGCAATCAGTATATATAGTAATCCGGGCTTACATATGCGAATATAAATAAAATTGATGATGGATCTTTACGTTCGCTTACTTTGTTATCAATATTTACAACCTGAAAAAATTAGAAATCGGAAGAAGATCAAAGGAACTTAATCTCTTAAACTAGTAAATTTTTTGTTTTTTTTTTTCCTAAAATATTTGGGGTTCTTTCTAATTTTTTTTGCTCTAAGAATATAGCGTGGATATCTTTTTTTGATTCTGTGTTGGTCATAAACGGATGTAAAAATAATAACACTCTTTTTAGAAACATTGGTATATTAATACCCTTGTGATTATCTAAGGAGGTATTCTTTAGTTTTTTTAAAACTTTATCGGTGCTACTGACTATTTTATTCAATATACAATTTTTAATGTGTGAAAATTTTTTAACAGTATTCATTTTTTATAATATTTTTTAATAAAGTATACAATCCCGAATTGTTTTGGTTTTGGTATAAATATTTAGTATTAACATATAAGTTAAGAAGCGCTCGGACGATGCATACTTTTAGTTAAAAACTTTTAAACGGTCTCAACTATAATATTTTTTACAGTTTTGCTCGTCCTTTGGGGTTAATTAATAAGTAAAAACTTTAAAGCTAAGATAGCTTTGCTTTTGAAAAAGCTATTAACCTAATACATTTTTGTTAAAGAGGTTTTTTTAGTTCAATTTTATTATTAAAAAGTTTTTAAGAATTCTACTTCCTACCTCATGCTTATATTAAATAGAATTTCTGTTGTACCAATTCTTTATCTCTTTAAAGATGCTGTTAACTTTCACTTTACCTCATAATGAATACTTAACGCATTACACACTGCTCTTATGCTCTCAAATGCTGTTCAACTTCCTTTTAAGGTTAAATAGAAAGAGATCTATTAAATGTTTATTATAGAAGATAACTAAATCCTAGATTTTGCCTTGGACCGAGTTTTTAATAATTCTAACTTGCCTTACCAGAAAGTATGTGTTATTTGTCAAATTAGTTTAACAAGAGAACAAATGAAAATTAACCTGAAATCCACCTAAAGCTCATGAATTACTTCCTTAGGATTAACAATATAATTTTAGCTTGTATTTGTAAAATAACAAACTGAAAAACGCAATATAACATTCCTGGCAACTTGCTTTAAGGCTTAACCAGAAAGCCACGATTATATGAGTATTGCAACAGACTTTCAGCACAAAAAGCCAATTAAAAATAAAGGTTTCGTTAACGTTATAATAACTCTAGAGAGGAGCAGAGGAATCAAAATGCTTTATTTATAAGCAGGAGTTTTATTAAAATTAAAAATAGTGGCATTGTGCTCAAAGCTAATAAATAGTAAAATACATGCAACTCACCAAAAGTAACCATTAGGATTTTATCAAAATTTGGTGAAACAAAAATTGAGGAGCTTGGAATAAAAATAAGCCCAATAAAAAACTATAGAGCGTTTCGCGCGGACGATGGTAGTATACTGCCGTAATGTACATGTCGCTAATTAAAAGTGCTAAAAAAATCCAGCAAAACATATAAAGGAAAAAGAACTGCTTACTTCTTGAGATCCTTTTTAGAGTAAACGGTGTTAAATGGAAATGAGACAAAAGATGCATTTCGCTTTGAACTATAGAAGATACGGCCATACCTAAAAGTATGTGATCTGCCCACGAAATGCCGAAGGATGAAAACAACAGGTACACTAAGTAGCGGAGACACGTAATAAAAAGGTATAACTTGAAGTATTTAGTTTCTAAATTTTCAAAGAAAATAGTTAGTTGACTGTTCTTTGGCAAACTTCTATCCTTTGCCGTTCCTCTTGTGGTTTTTTGCAAAGTTACTTTCGTTGAACGTTGAAGCAGGAAACGAAAAGCATAGAATATAAAAGGTATGAGCACGCCAACATTGCGGAAAAATATGTCAAATTTTTCAAGACAATGATTACTTTCCGGACGATGATTAACGTTATGTGCAATTCCAATGAGTAAGACTGCAGTCCAGAAGTACAAGGGAACAAAATCAAGAAAATTTAAAACAGGGCGCGTCATTATAGCCTACTTTCATATGTGAAGAGACTTGCGTTTCTAAAAAAAGCAGCCCCGCCGCCTACCGAAGTCGTTTTATTGAACTTGCTTAATATAGCTCATTATGTGTGCTAAATTGGAGTCAAGCTTGAGGTCGGCACTACAATCAAACTTCCATAAAAACTTTTTACAACTCTTGTCACTATTTTTTTTTTATAAAATAGAAGTTTTTTAAACTCTGATATAAAGAGATTATGTATCATATTTTATTTTGTTTAACTTTTTCTTAAGCTAACAGTATTTTATAAAAATTAATTTAATAGCATTCTTGAAAAGGAAAGCGGAGTGCTAGAGTTCGCAGTTACTATTTTTTAGTTTAAAAAAATATAGATTAAAAACCTATAAAGTAATAAAGAAAGCTGGGAAAATAAAAAGTTCTTGATCCACTTATGCAAAACAAAATCTAAAGAATAGAAACTGACTAATTAAATAAGCATGAATATTTAGAAGTTTAAAGGCGAACTATCAACATTTTTTCTACCCTGTATATAAGAAATTTAACATATAATTATATCATGTAATATTATTTGCATACAAATGCATTACCAAATTTGGGTCTAAATTTTAGTTCGACTATTTATATGTTTTAGTACAGTTCTATGAAATATATCTATTAATATTATTGTACAATTTACAGTAAGATTTCCAAATGCTATATACTCCGCTTTCAATTACTCCCCGTTAAGGGATTAACAGGTTTTAAATAAGTGAATTATTGTTTAAACATGTTCTCCTTCATCTAAATGAACTTAATTGAAAGGAACTGAACAATAAACCTTTATTATATATCAACTTCTAAAATTCGGCATTGTTAATAAGCTTTAAATGATAAGGCCTCGTTCTTAACTTTTTCTTAATTATTAATTTTTTTTTATAAACTTACATACCAAAGGTTCACTACAAACAATTACTTTATAAATGAGTGCTATGCGCATGGTGGAATTGGAAAGCTTTGAAAGTGTGGGGCAGAATAACAAGAAAAAAATAAAAAAATTAAAAGTATACAAATTTTTTTTAAAACGATTTAAAAAAGAAAAATGTAAAAATATAAATTAGAAAAATGCAAAACATGAAAAAATAAAACATTTTTCACAATATTAAATAGTATACTACATTAAATTTTAAATAAATCAACTATGAAACACAAAATACAGGGGCCCTACGAAACTAGATACGGATCCCCTAAATTTTCACAGGAAGAATGGTTAATGAGTAAACCTCTTAAAACACCTGAGAAACAGCCAATAAAAATACAAGGAGAGAAATTAATTTTTTACCACATAATTTGACGCACTTTACTAATTGGATACAAACTAAACAGTAATATTTTATAAAAATTAATAAATACAATTAAATTTATCATACAAATATGGAAGCAATTAGGGCCTTTTAGAAAGGGCTAAATGCAGACCTAAAACCGGTCGACAAAGTATTCTCCTGCTTTCGTTTATTTTCTTTGTGATTTGTATTTTGTACATTTGTTTTATACATATGTTATTTTACATTTATTTAATTAACTTATATTTAATGTACTATTAAATATATTCTTTTTTTACAATTTTTTAATACGTAACTTATACCGGGAAGTTAGTGGGAATTTCCTACAATACCTTTTTATGTGCGTCAGGAGGTTAATCCAGCTAAAAAAAAGGTTGTTTCGTACCTTACCTAACATCTCAAGAAGCTTAGACCGGGACGATTCCATTAAGAAGAATGCATTTAAACAATTATATAAAAAAAGATGATTACAGATATAAACCAACTAACAACACCATAAAAACTGATATTTTGTAATCCATCTATCCACCTCGGCGGGATTTAATCATTAAAAACTTTTATTTACAAATATGATAAAGAAATTTTACTTATATTGTTCTATCTACTTTTTGCGAAGATATCACATTTAACCATCGACTAAAAAAAAACCGGTTTATTAGACTGCCATGTGTTCGTGCCCAAAGGCTAATTTGCCTTAGGAGTGCGAAATTGCATGCTTATATAACAGCATTAACTAATAATTTTTTAATTTACTACAATTGTGTATAGTAAAATTAAAATAAGTGTTGCATGGGCCTTAGGTACATGAATAATTTAATATGACATTGACAATAAAATTATAACAAATATTTTATAATTTAAATTTGAGTAAACAAATATAGATGGAGATGAGGTACCATTGCTGAACCCTTTAATATATTGATAAAAGCTTTGTGGCCCTTACTGCTTTGAATGCGCACACCCTCTAGGCTCTAGACTTTTTTTTGCCCAACTATTCTTTAAATAGTTGGTAATACAACTTTTAGTCTTTTAGACTAAAGCAACGTCACTTGCTATTTTAGACAATCAAGCATTATTTAACAAGTGAACAAAAACCATTTTTTTTTTTTTTCTTTAAGTGGCATACTACGCTTGTCCTGCCGTCCTGCAGTAACCTTAAGCGCTTAATCATTACCTCCCACTCAAGGAGTAGGTGCGCTACCAGTGTTACTAACCCGGAGGGGCGTAGTATGACTCTCCTGAAGAACTAAGAGGGAGTAGGGGGGGGGGTGTAGAGACTGATCAAGCACTGCTGCCAGCCAGGTCTCCGCAGCTTTAATATTATGTAGAATTGACATATAGATACACACTTTTAGAAAGTAAAATTATAGACTACATTAATTTTAACGACTGGTTGCTAAAGTGTGCAATAAATTTGTAAAATATATTTATTTTAAAAAAATGCATTTTGTTTGTTTTTTTATGCCATCACACCTATCCTTAAGGACTTAGTTAGTTTGTCATAAGGTACCTCAAGGCTTTCTAAAAGTGAACGACTTTAAATCACTTAGATGGAGGTTTTGACCGGAAAGGCCTCCCCACGTGCTAAGAAACAAGGAAATAGGTGACAGTTGTGCTTTCCTCTAGAAAAGCTGTGGGCGATAGGTACTTTCAGTGCTAAGATCATTAGAACTTTTGCTAATCAGTCTAATCTACGTATTACGCACAAGCGCAGAGGAAGGAGCTCATTTAGCAGTGCGCTTTGAGAAAGGAAGCATGTTGATAAATTTATTCCATACAAAAATATGCTAACTGTTTTTAAACAAAGAGCACTTCCAACTCACAGCATATAAAACTAGTGGGGGAATAATATAACGTAACTATATAATGGAAAGGAGGCATTTGATTTTCAAAATAGAATTATGTGAACGTTATGTACACGCACGGGTGAGCATCCAATGTGGCAGTTATTTTAATTTTGTTTTATATAATTATATTAATAAAACTTTAGCTTAGTAATTTTAAGTACGTTACATAAAAAAATAGTCCGCACTATCGGGTTACTATTTTAAAACTAAAGGGCAGTGAGAAAATGAGGATATTATGGCTGTTAACTAAATTATCTCTTTTCAGCAAGGTCTTACACCCCACTAGATTGACTTGTTAAACTTTAATATAATTTTTCATAAGTTTGCGCTTTCAGGTGATTATAATTAAATATTAACTTTGTTTGGTTATTAGCACGCAGTTAATTGTATTCTTTTCTTCTTTTCCAGGTAGATAAGTAAAACATCTACTCGAAGAAACAAATTTTGCTAGATTATATAGAAAAGCGTTATCTTTATGAATTCAAGTTCTGTTATTCTCAATTACTATTCTGCGAACTTCGCCTCCTTTCTATGTCAGAAAGCTTCTTCGTAACTACATTTATTATTGTTACAATTTCCTTTCCATTTAGTTCTAAGTTCGTTGTTACTTGGCTTTACCGCTTTACCTTTGTTACTATGACGCTCTTTAACTTTTTTAGCATCGTAACAGAACTAGGTTATAACAATGGGTCCTCCTTTGTTTGAGTACTATAACTGTTAAAAGCGTCGCTGCGTACCGACTCACCGCCAGAAATAGTCGAGTTAAGAGGAATAGCGGAAAAATTTAGATTTGTACGCGAACCAACGCAGCCATCACTTGATCGATGGGCGCCTAAGGTGTGCTCGACAAAGTTATTTAATTGAGTATTTTTCTGCATGCCCATTTGATCTTTGTAGTTGAAGCAACTCGACCCTCTGGTTGGTTTCCTCTATTTTCCCCGGTATTTAAACCTTTATATACAAACCTAAAACATACAGTCTACTCAAGAAACAACGTTCTTCTTCATACAAACTTTTAGTAGCGGACTTATATTACATATTTGAATATTTTTTCTATTTAAAACTAAAATTGTATAATGTATTTTTTTGGCAATTTTTGACGCAACCACTAGGCATACGAGCTGATATAATTAAAAAAATTATTTTGTTTTTTCCATTACCAGTATTACTTTTGTACCTAAATGCTCCGCTGGCAGCTAAATTTAAATCACATCAATACCTTTGACATAATTATAATTAAAAAAAGACCTGTTCTTATAATTATCGTACGGCAAGTTAACGTTTATTAAAGTCATCGGTTCCCAAGTTTCATTATATGACAACTATATATTAAGTGCTCCTAAGCGTTAGTGTCTAGAGTTAAATATATTTTATTTTCAGAGGTACGTGTTGTCCTTATCCTTTACGGACGCTAAACTATATGGTTAAAAATTAATTTAATAGCACTTGGAACTATTTTAAAAAAATAATATAATTTTGAGCTAAAAACAGATGCTTATTATTTAGCGATTCCTTATTGTTTAAAAACAATCTGTATATTATTAGAAGTGTCTTTGAATATAGTATTGTGAAAGCCGTACATTGTAATAGATCTTATAGTAATTTATGTATTAAACACTACATACTATGACCTTAAAAAGTACATTATATGAATGCTTATTTAGATTTCCGTTTTGATAAACCTAATTTGTTAAAATATTTTTCTTGCAAAACATCTAGTACTCTATTTTTTATAACGATAAGTTTTTTAACATTTCTTAAAAGAGAAACTAATTGGTTAAAGTGGGCACGTTTACAAGTTAAGACGGTATCTTATTGGGTACAAAAACAGTTCATGTAACTATTTTTAGAGTGGAAGGTATTCTGTATTTTTTTTAACTACTGTGTTCAAGGTTAATATGGGGAAGGAGTTATTAAAATCTTGCAAGAATGGTGATTTTAAAACCGTTTCCAAACTCTTAAAGCTAAAAAATCAAAAAAATACAAATCAGCAACCTAAACTTAAAGGTTTTTTTAAAAATTAGTATTAATTCGCTTTTCTTTGTTAGTGCAGGCAGTTTTATTAAATTCTTAAAACTGTTTTATTTATAATTATTATAGGCGTGGACGTTAATTTTAAGGATAAGGAAAAAAGGACTCCACTAATTCATGCCTGTCTTGGTGGCCATGTCGAGTGCGCTGAAGGCCTTCTTAGTCGTTCGGCTGATGTAGAAGCTAAAGATAATATTGGGTTCTATCTTTTTTCCTTCTTTTTCTTTTATAAACTATTTAATGTAATTTATACAATAATAAAGAAATACAGCACTTCATTATGCAGCAGAATCCAAAGAAGCTGAAAGATTAGTTAAAGCTTTGCTGGGGCAGAAAGCTCCTTTAAACATTCAAAACGATAATAAAGAAACTCCTCTACATATTGCCTGCCGCTCTAATAATTCTGTTGCTCTTAAGTTATTAATTGAAAGCCGTGCAAATATTTCTATTATAAATTCTGGTTTTTAACTTTTTTTAATATTTATAAATCTCTTTAATTTTCTTTATAAACTTATTTTTTATTCGCAATTGCCATATATCTCCTATTAAGCCCTTTTTAGAATTTATAAGGATTCGATTGTATCGATTTTTTTAAATTTTCTTTAAAAATTTAGAAAACAAAACTCCTCTTGAAGTTGCTGTTGAACTCGGATCTTTAGATTGCATAAAACCGTTAGCAGTCAATTTGGAGTTTGGAAAGTAATTTCGGCGTTTTCAGTATTTTTTTAGTTTTTTAATTAAATTTTATAATATTTCATAAATTAATTTTTTTTTATTTTTCTATTAATTTTTAAAATTTTATCATCTTTTTTATTTTAGGTTTTCTATTAATTTTATAATTGTATAATAGTTTATTTTTTTTATTTTTCTTATATATTAAAAATTTGAATTCTTTTTTTCTAATTTCTTTGAAAATTTAAAATTATTTATAGCCATGGAGTCTTATTTTTCGCCGTGAAAAGGAAGGTTTATGAAGCCACTAAGATTTTATTAGAATGCGGTAGTTGAAATTTTTAATGAATTTTTAGATTTCTGCTTGAATTGTTTTTTTTTTACAGGAATTAGTCCTCATTATAAAGATGCTGATTATAATACTCCTTTGCACGCTGCCGTCCAGATCGGTGATTGCGAAATTATTAAAGTAATAATTTTTAATTTATTGTTTTCTTTATTTTTATATTTTATATATTTTTTTTCTTGTTACAAATTTTTTGATTTTATTAAATAATTAGTTTTTTTTATTAATTTTGGTTTTTATAATTTATTAATTCCGTACATTTGTTAAACTAATTATTTTAATTACCAATTTTATATTTTTAGTTAATTATAATTTTTGCTATTAACTATGAAATTAAAGTAGTTATCTTTAATTTATATTAATAAAATATACAAGTTACTAAATAATTTCTTTATAATTTATTAAAAAAAATTTTATATTTGTAAACTTCTATTATAAAAATTTCAGTAAACCTTTTATATTTTATTTATAATTTTATTTAATCAAAATTTACTTTTTTTTTTAAAACTATATTATATACAAAACTGATTTATACTTTAAATTTATTTGTATAACTTTTTTTTCAATTTTTTTGTAAAAATAATCTGAAAAGTTATTAAAAAATTTCTAGCAATTTTAGAAAAATTTTTAAATTATTTAAAAGTTGTTTTAATTATTAATGAAGTTCTTTTTTTTTTAAATTTTTTTTAAACTTTTTGTATATAAAAATGATTTACTTTAAATATTTTCAGGTTTTCCCTTTTTTGTTATTTTTTAAATAATAAATTTTAAAAAAGTTCTATAAATAAATGCGATAAAATTTCTAAAGTATTATTTAAATTTATATATAAAATTTTTTTCATTATATAAATATTTTATATTCTTTTTTATATTAATAAAATCTTTTCTATTCCTTTTTTTACTTTTTTATTAAATGAAACTGATGTACTTTTAATATATTATTTATCTTGTTTTTAGTTACTTCTAGAATATAGCGCTTCTCCTCTTGTTAGTAATTTGCGAAACTTTTCTCCTTTAAATTTGGCACAACAATCTAAAAAGTCTAATTCTAATGAAGTTCTTGAATTTTTAAACAGTAAAGAATTATTACTATTATTTTTTCTTAAATTTTTTGTATGAAAGTTTTGAATATTTTTATATTTAATCTTTATGAAATCCTTAAAATATTGAACAGTAAATTTTTTTTTATTTTCTTTTAAAAGTTTTTACATGAAAATTTTTTAATAATTTTAATTTCCGATTATAATGAACTCTTGAAATTTTGAAGGGTGACGTTTTTTTTTGAAAGTTTTTAATATTTTTTCTAATTTTGTTGAACTTCTCCAAATTTTGGATAGTACATAATTTTTTATTTTAAAGTTTTAAACATTTTTATTTCCAATTCTAATAAATTTTTGATATTTTTTTGAACAGTGAAAAGTTTTATAATTTTTTTCAAGTTTTTTTAAGAAAAATTTAAATATTATTATTCCTAATTTTAGTGAAATTATTGATATTGTGAACAGTATATAATTTTTTATTAATAAGTTTTAAGAAATTTTTAAATATTTTTATTTCCAATTCTAATGAACCTTTAAAACATTAAATAGTGAAAAGTTTTTTTATAATTTAAAAGTTTCTATAATAAAAGTTTCAAAATAATTAATCTTAACTTTAATGAATATTGTAAATTGATATAAATTTTTTTTAAAGTTTTTATTTAAGTTTCAAATACTTTTATATTATTTTAATTTTTGAAATTTTTGAACACTAAAAAGTTTTATTGTTTTCTTTCAATTTTCTTATGCAAGTTTTTAATATTTAAAGTTTATTTTTCAGGAGTATAATCTCAAGTTTTATTAATTTATTATATTTTTTATTAAAATGAATTTTTTTTAATACTTTAAAAGAAAAGTTTGATAAATTTTTTTAATATATTTCAATTTTTTGTATGCGAATAATTATTATATTGATTATTTTCTTTACTATTTGCTTATTTTTATTTATTATATCACTGGTTGCTTAGTTTATTTATTATAAAATATTTTTCGTATAAAAGATTTCCAAAGGTATAAAGTAGCCAATGACAAGCAAGAACCCATTGATCCGGCAAGGACTTTGTGGCCGTTAATGAAAAACAAAATCAACTGGACGGGCGCGTCTGGGTTTTCCTCTTCTCCCACCTCTCCCACGTGGGCTCTTTGCGATAATAATAACGTTAATTTTTTTTATAAGCGGATATTCTTTTTCCTGGAGCATATTTTGAAATTCATAAAAATACTAGCGAATATTAAAAAAATCTATAAAACTCTCTTCAACTTTTTTAAAGTTTTTATGGTCTAAAATATTGTATTGTTATTATTATTATAATATTTAAACTAAAAAATTTACTTAATAAAATCGTAATGAAAGTAGTTTTTCTTCCAATATAATTCTTTATAAAAGAAACTTATTGATGCCTATGACTATATTTATATATATTTAATTTTATTATTATTATTTATTGTTATTATGAATACGTTTCTTATTTATAAATTATTATTATTAAGAAAAACGTTTTCATTATAATTAGATTTTTTATTAATCATTATTATCTTTAAAACTTTTTTCTTTATAATTTATTAGTGTTTTATTAGTTAAACGTATTCATTATTATAACTGTATTTGTTCTTATTGATAATACTTTTGATACTTTATTATTTTTATTTATTAAATGTTTCATTATTTTATTTATAAATATTATTCATAATATCATATAACAGTTTTTTATTTATAATTTATTAGTTTTATTTGTTAAATCTTTTCAATTTTCTTTATAAATTAAATAATTATTGTTATTATCAACACTATAATTTTTATTTATTAAACGTTTTAATCATTATAATTATATTTTTTATTATTTATTATTATTATTAACACTTTATTATCTATAATTTATTTGTTTTAATTATAAAACATTTTCATTATTTTATTTACGCTTTATTCTTTATAATTTATTAATTTCATTAAAAAAAGTTTTCATTATTTTATTTATATTTGTTCTTTAGCACTTTATTATCTATAATTTATTATTTATATTAAAAAACGTTTTCATTATAAAACTTCATTTACTATTATTGTAAAATACTATTAACAATTTTGAATATTTTCATTATTATTATTTTTTTCTTATATTTATAAACTTTATTTCACCACAAAATTTTCTTAAAGAAGTAAATTTTATTATAAAATATTTTATATATTCTTCTTTTGGCCTTTTTTTTTTCCCAACAAATTTTCATTATTAATTTTTTTCTATAAAATATATTCACTATTTTCTCTGAATTTATCCATTTTTTTCCTTTTTTTTACCCAACAATATTTTTATAACTAAGTTTTTTTTATATATTTAGTCATTGTTTTTTATAGACTTTTTACTTCCCACCAACTTTTATAAAATTTATTTGTTTTTATGAAATTTATTCACTAATTTTCCACAATTTACAATTTTTTTATATCAAGTTTTTATATTTTTACATGTTTCATTATTATTATAGACTTTTTTCCCACCAAAATTTTTAAATAAATAGAAATGTATTTATTAAATTAAATTACTGTTTTGTCAGACTTTTTACTTCCCAACTTTTTTTTCCAAATTTTTTCATTATTTTTATAGAGTATATTTTCAACAAATTCTATTGTCAATAAATATGTTGTATAAAATTTAATCACTGTTTTTATGGACTTTTTTACTCCCCAGATTTTTTATAGAATTTGTTCATTATTTTTTCAAGTTTTAGCAATTTTTTTTTAAGTTAGATTTTATTTATTATACTTTATTCACTATCTATATAGACTTTTTTCCCAACAAAATTTCTTTTTAAAATTAGTTTGTTTTATAAACCTTAATTACTTTTACTTTTCATTAAATTTATTGGTTATCAAAAATTTTGTTCACTGTTTTTGTAGACCTTTTATTTCCCAACAGCTATTTTTATATATAAAAATTATTTACTAATTTTGTGGACTTTATTTCACCAAAAAATTATTTTTTATTTCTACTTATAATTATAAAAGTCTCATGTACAACTTTAATTATAACATACACATTTCTTTTTTGACTTTTTACTATTTTTTTTAAATCTTTTTTATATTCATAATAATTTTTTTTACGTTTCATTATTTTTTTATATTCCAGCATACTTTTTGCCAAATTCTGTTCAAACCGGATAGAACAAACTTTTTAGTTTTTGACTTGCAACACGAATATCATATTTCTGGCGCAAGACTTGTAGGAAATAGTAAAAACTTGCTTATTTACTTTTACTAATTATACAATTTTTTTTTTTATTATGATTTTTATTTTAAAAAACATTTTTTATGTTTGTCGGAGAAAATAAGGAGGAGCGAATGGTTTGTCTGTAGAGGAGGGGAAAAATACTATATGTAGGATAGGAATAAAACACGTGGTATGAGCACGTGGCACATTCATGTGGTATAATGACACACAGTACTAGTACTTAATCACTATACAACAACTCAAAAGACAGAATGGCAACATGACCATCCGAATCCGTCGAGTTATTGTCACTATTTCAACCCTACACTTAGCTACTGAGTTCTGGTGCGTTACATATCTAAAGTTGTAGCAACGGTTCTGGAATTGAACGAAAAATGTTAGGTTACGTCACTAGTTAGTTCCTTCCGCCATGACCGCACGTAACCACCCGGACGACGGTAGTGTACTAGCCAGCTTAGCTACTTTTTTAAATATTAGTGTATGTTATGTATTCGATAAGTTAGATCTTTCTAGGCATATTATAAAACTACTTCGAAAGGCAATGTTAATACTCAACGCGTAGTTTTAGTATTCAAGTTAATTAGCTCAAATAAAATACCTTAAAGTCATCGTAGAATGAATTCAGAATCAACTGACGTGGTATATGTACCCCATTTATAAGCCTGTGATTAGAGTTAACTTTAATATTTCTAATACAAATTTTTATTATTTGATAGTAAAAATTTGATTTTATAATATTCTTATGTATAAATATATTTTTATTGTATTTTTATAACCTTTTTGATAAAAATGAATTTTTACAGTTGAATTTTTTTATAAAAATTATTATATATTATATTTTTTATGACTTTTTTCAGCGTATTTTAAAAAATAAACTTTATTTTATTAATATTCTTATTATTTATATTCAATATATTTTTATATTTTTCTGTAAAAATTTTTTTATAACTTTATTATACGAATTATAATTAAAAATATTTTTATAAAGTATTATATTGGAAATTCTAAATAATTTTTATTATAGAAAATTAAATAATAAATTTTTATATAATAAAAAAAATTGGGAGTAAATTTTTATTAATAATAAAACGCTTTAATAAAAAAAAATGAAATGCTTAACAATATTTTAAAAAGTACTGATGAAAAAAAATATCTATATTACAAATAATATTATATTACTTAACTTAATAATAAAATCTGGAGGAAATTTTTCTGATAATAAAACGCTTTAAGAAAGATATTATAATTTTTTAAAAATATTTTCATAAAGTAATTTTAATGGATCATAAGAATTCTTATTATAAAAATAAAAATATAAAAATTAATGAATAATAATATTATAAAAAATTTTCTATTAATAGATATTTTGAGGGATTTCAATAAAATTCCAAATTTTTTTGTAATAAAGTTTTGAATAATAATTAAATTATGCAGTAAAGAACTTTAACATAAATGTTATTATCATTATTATCATTGCAAAAAACTCTGCAGGCAGCCAAGATATGGTTTATGAATATCTGCTTGAAAAAGGCGACTCTCTGGAGGGTCCATGGTCTTTGGTTATAGAAAACGCATGCAAACTTTTGGGCCCGTCCGACTATACAGCCCATAGTGGCGTCCCTCAGGTGATGGAATATTTTTTTATCAGGAAGAATTTACTTTATTGATAAATTTATTGTTAAGAAGTTTTAATTTTTATCCTTAAATATGTTGCTGTTTTTTTTTTTTTTATAATAAAAGTCTAAATAAATAAAGAAACTTTAGACTAATCACTTACGAGTAATGCTTATTTGGCACTATTTTTTTTTATTAATGATCCGTGATAAAATTTCCTTTTTTATGAATTTTTATTGTTTTATTTCTTTTACCTTTCTATATCAATAATGGTTTTCATAACAAATAAATGGAGATAAGTTATAAAAAAAATTGATAACTTTTTAGTATATTAACAGCCAATAAAAATGCTAAATAAAATATTTTATATTTCTTTAATAAAATTTTTGTAGGACTTCACCAACTTTTTCACCACCGGAAGATTTTTCAGACTTTCCTTGCTTTCCAATTTTGGCGGCCATTTTTGTGCGCTTTCCCAAGTTGCCTTTTACGGTGTGGGTAGGTTTACACAATTTTTCGGCAGGATGAAATTAATTTGCTAAGCTTTTTTGTTAAGATACCAGAATTGTAACTTATTTAAAAGAATTTGAGTGCTTCCATCTCTTCTCTACTCTTGTTGAGTCCGGCTATGCACACGTGCGTCCCTACTTTATTTACTTTAAATCATAAAAATTCATTGGTTATTATAATTTTATTTCCTCTTTTTATTGGCTTTTTAGCTTTCTGATGTTTGGGTTTTGGGCTACAAAGAAAACGAGTGCCAAAGCATTTGCAATAATAGTAATGAGGACGTTGAGAAACTGAAAAAAGTTATTAATAAAGCCAAGGAAACAGTAATATTTATTATATATATTATTAATATTATAATCATAATTATTGAATGAAATCCCAAACGCATTTTATATACTTCATGGCTTTTTAAGAATTTTTTTTATAATTTTTAATATTTATTAAATAATTATATAAAAATTATTAGTGTAAAATAGTTTTCATTAAAAATTATTAGTTGGCTAATATTTAACAGACCCACGTGTGCCAATATATAATACATTTAAATGACTATACGCATTTCATTTTTCTTATTAACTTTTAATTAGTAATTTTTTAAAAAGTTAATATTATTTATTATAAATTGGTCCATACACGTATTCATATTTTTTACACTTTTTCTTTGTATTATTAATAATTAATTTATATTTTTAATGAAGTTAAGTGTCCATACTCATTTCAAACTTTTTTTTCATTTTTATAATGAATTTTTTTAATAGCAAATTTTTTCCTTTTTAAAACATTTAAGGAAAATAAGTTGACATTCTTAACATTTACGGAAA
Organism: Zophobas morio; assembly: GCF_036711695.1. NCBI lineage: Eukaryota > Metazoa > Arthropoda > Insecta > Coleoptera > Tenebrionidae > Zophobas > Zophobas morio. The sequence continues at coordinate 264,351 of NW_026972279.1, read as the reverse complement.
AAGGCGCGTGGCCTTCAGGCCATATACAGAACAAGCGGCTGCCTGAACTTATTATTGAGAGCGATCCAGGGTTTGACTTATTGGCGGGAAAAAGTCCCTTTTTTCTTTATTTTTTTTAACTAATTTTTGTTCACTTTTTTTTAGTGAATTGTACTACCATTTTATAAAATTTGTATCACTTTTTATTTTCTTTTATTATATCTTATACTGGATGGAAAAAATTTCATTCTTAATCTTGACAATTTTTTGAATGAGTTGTACCACATGTTACTTAATTTTATTACTTTAATATTCTATTAATTGTTTTATTTTTTAACAGCAGATTTTTTTATTATTTTTATTGGGAATAAATTATCAATTTTGTTAATGATTTTTGCTACACTTATAAATTTGTATCCTTTTCATACTTATTTTATTTTTCTTCTATTACTATATATTTTAAATGGCGAAACTATTTTTCTTTGTTTGTTTGATATTTTATTATCATTTATTTAAATGATTGTTCTACTCTTATAAATTTGTAATAATTTTAATTTTCTTTTAATGTTTTTAATAAAAAAATGATGGAATTTTTTTTTTCATTATCCCTCTCGATATTTTATTATCAATTTTTTTTTACTGTCTTTGCTACGTTTATAAATTTGTATTAATCTTATTTTTCTTTCATTTTTTAATATTTAAAAGGGCGGAAAATTTTTTATTATTTTTCTTCATAATCTAGTTTCAATATTTTTAATGCATCATACTCCATTTTATATAAATTAGTATTTTAAATTTTGAATGGCGAAAACTTTTATTCTTTATACATTCCTTCATAATATTTTATCAATTTTTTTAATGATATTATATTTTCTCTAACTTACGAATTATTATATTATTTTTTATTGCTACGCTCTAAATGCGAAAATATCTTTTATTTATAAATATAAATAATAAAATTTTATTAAAAAAGTATATTTTTTAAAATTTAGAACGACTGACAAAGTGGAGCTCTTTTTTGATAGCCCTGTTAAAGTGAACGGAGAGCTCTTTGGAGAACTTCAGCCTGATGTTCTTTATGGAGGGCCTTCATTGGTTATTAAATATTAAATATAAAAAAAAATAATATAAAAATAATTATTTTATTTTACTATTTATTATATTTATTTCTATTTATCATTTTATATAATATTCTTATTATTATTATATCTTATATTAGTTATTATTTTTATTTATTACTAGTTTATATGTCGTCAAAAAAAACATCCAAAGATGTTAACTTTTTATATATCCGCTTTGTTTATTATTATATTTATTACTATATTTACTATTTATTATAAAGTTTTCATTTTATCTATTTTTTTTAATAAAATTTTTATTATATAGTATTTAAAAAGTTATTATTAATATTAACTTACTGTAACTTTTTTATAATTATTAATAATTATTACTAAGTAAAAATAACACTAAGTATTTTATATTCAGTTACATTTTTTATTTCCTACGTTTATTATATTTATGATATTTTTTATTTTATAATAAGTATTCTATTTTTATTATTAAATAACTATTTATAAATATATTTTAAATATTAGGAAAAAGTTTTTTTATTACAATAAATTGTTATAAAGTAAAAAACTTATTGTACTAATTTTTTTATGTTGAATGTATTTATTTAAAATATTTGTTATTATAATAATATTTAGTAGTTTCTATAGATATTATATTTTTTAGAGTAAATATGTTATATTTCTTATAATTATTTATATCCAATATCAATTTTTTTCAATATATTAATATATAAAAAATTTCTACTCTTCTATAATTTACTTACTATTCTTTATTTTTTTATTATTGTATTGCTTATTTTATTCTCTATAAACTTTTATTATATATTTATTTATAAATCTTATCATATTTTAATTTTATTTATATATTTATAAAAAGTATTATTATATATTATTATACTTTTACTATTGTATATATTTTTTTTGGATCTTATATAAACTTTTTATTTATTTTTGTATATTATGTGTTATTTTCTTTATTATATATTATTTTTAAAAACTTTTTAATACTTTGCTTTTATTATAATTATAAAACCTTTTATTTATTTTTTTATATTTTTATATATTAATAAAACTTTTTATATATTATTTTAGGTAAAGTTTAAAAATATTAAAATTCTTAATGCTGGAGAATTTTATTATGGCATTCGCGCCGTAAAAAATCCGGACATTCTATGCAATAACAGTCTTCACTTTATAAAAATTGGTATAAAAAATACTTAAACTTTGCTATTTTTTATATAATATAGTAAAGTGAAAGTAAATCATTTTCCATTTGTTTATTATGAAAATATATTTATATATATATATAATTTTTATATAAATATATCAAACGTAAAATATATATTATAAAAGTATTAGAAAAACTTTATTCTTATAAAAAAAATTAAAATATTTATAAATATTTTATATAAAACAATAAAAATCAGAAGTCTACCTTTATTTATTTATATAAAAGATTTAAGAAATGCTTAAAACTTTTTATTTATATAGAAAAATAAAATTTTACCAAATATTTTTTCGAATTGTATTGAAAAATATTCAAATCTTTATAAGAGAAAAATTGAATTTATATAAAATTATTTTGTATATAGAAAAATAAAAATCTTGGAAAAAAAATATTTTTTCAAAAAAGTCCTGATAGTGTTTATTTTTACAAAATAAAATTTTAAATATATAACACTTTATAACATGCTTTATTTTACTATTTATTATTTATTTATAAAACATTTTTTTATTTTATATTAAAAATTATCATTAAAATTAATATATTTTTTAATAGTATCAAAAATATTTGTTATATTCATAAGAAATAAAATATATATAACTTTTATTTTTTATATCAAAAAAAAAACCATAAAATTAATAAATTTTATAATAACATCTGGAGTTAACTCTGATATACCATGTGCTCATACCACGTGCATCTTTGTTAGGTACCACTTGCCCGTATCACTTGATTATACTACGTGTTTTTACGCTTGTCCTACATTCTGTTGCTCCCCTATTTTTCTCCGTTAACACCAAATACAAATATTTTTATAATAAATGTTTTATTACTATTATTTTAAATAATAGTAATAATAACAACAGTAATTATAATAAACAATAAATAGTAAACAAAATAATTTTTATATAAAATTAATTATTTATATATAAAATTAAATAAAAAATTAATTTCTTTTATAAATTTTTTTAGGAACTCAATTTCTCGGGACTGAAGATTTAATAGAATCGACTGCTGATTCTCTTGCTTTATTTGATATCTAAAGCTGAAAAGAAACTTAAAAAATAAAAAATCTTTTTATAAATTAACTTAAAATTTTTTCATAGTATAATTTGCCCTTCATTATTTTTATGCGCATTTTTATTTACCTTTTCACTTGTAAATCTAATAAAGCTGTTATTCAAACCTCGTTTTTTTAATTTAAAAATAATTTATTCAAAAAAATAATTGTTAGTAGTTTTTACTATAAATCTTAAAATATGGTGTCTAAACTTCCACTTTGCATAGTTCTTCTGATTAAACTATAACTCATTTATATACTAAAAAAAGAAAAATAGAAGTAGAACTCTTTCATAGAATTACTTCCCACTATCCTTGAAAGATTGTAATCTCTAAAGCAAGTACGTTATTTTACGTATCCCTTCAAGTCTTCTCTTAACATTCTCGTGTAAACTGCTCATAATTGTGCCCAAAAGCTGTTTTTTGCAATCTTTCATGGAAAGGATACTCGAGTTCTTCAATTTTTTCGTTTTTAATAAAAAAAGTCGTATAAACCGTAGCGAGTGAGGATATCTTTAATATTTAAAATCTATTGTCACAATCGAGTAGGTTTCTGTAATATTTGAGAATGCCAACCGAGTGTTTAAGCTGTGTTTGAAAATTTGGATTTAGCATTATTGCTTTGTAATTGTAAAACTAAAGAGTTGTGCTCGTAACGTAATAAAATTTAGTGAAAATATAGAAAAATATGATCCAGTTTAAAAAAGTTTATTTAAGGGTATAAATATAAATAATAAAAAAATAAAAACTAAAAAACAGAATAAAGATACAGAGAGGGGTAATAAGATTAACCGATGCGGTTTATTTTTTTGTTAATATATCATTAAATAATTTTAAATATCCAGATTGGTTCATAAATCATTGTTGATTGGATTTTGAATAGATACTATTTTTAATAAAATGCGTTAAATTTTCAGCAATATAAAAACTTGTTACTGAGGCTAAGTTGTAAAATTATGTATATACTTCTATTTCTATTGTGCAAAGGCCTCGTGTTCTTAAGCTATTTGTAATCCAGAAGTCATGAGAGACCAAACTATTCGTTACAACCTAGTACTATGCGAAAAAGTACTCGTAATCCTTTAAGCTTTGGCCATAATAGTAAAAAAAACTTCTTTTTCTGCACAAAATAATTATCATATGGCACACAATAAAATGAATAAAATATACTACCACACTTTTAAGAGCTATTAATTTTTACTTTTGGGCATCACTCATACCCCTTAAAAGTAAGAATTAGATTTACAGACACTAAAGTTATAACACTAAAAACTTTACAGTATATCTTTTGGAAAATAATCACTAAACAAATATGATATAGCGAGGAATAAATTTAATTAATGCCTAAAAATTTAGAGTGAAGGGTAGGAGTTCCACTTAAAGACAAGGGCTGCTTAAATCCTAAATTACATAGCTTCTACAGCACTACGGACTTATTCCATGCGGGTACTTTAACAAAAAGCATTAATCTCTTGATAAAAAACAGTTATTAATTCAATATAAGCCACCTTAAACACTGAGAACTTAGTTATTCCAGATATTCATATCTGTTAGTATTAAAGTTCTTATTTCCCCAAAATGAGTAAGACTGTTTTAAATTTATTAAAAGAAAACAAATGGGATAAAAATTTAAATTTTTCATCTAAGATGCAATGGTTGATAATAGTCGCTAAAACGGAAATACATATATTCATTAAGGTCACAAACTCAAAAACTAGAAAAATATCTGATATACAAATGGATTACTAAACATAATCACATCATAAATCCTACCTGAATAATTAACCTTTACGGTCATTCTATAAAATATTTAAGTTAAGTTTGATACAGGATTTAATGCAACTTATTCAAGTAAATAGCTACTTTATAATAAAGAAAACTAATTGTTTAATCGTTATATCCAAGTTCAAAAGAGAATCTTGCATTATAAAACCTTTGTGTGCCTAGTATAAGTACATAATTTTCATCACAAAAACTGATAAGAAGAGCTTATATTCGATTAAATAATGCTTTAAATTTGCTTTACTGTTCGTTCTATCTCATCAAAGTAACTACCTAGAACACTACCACCAAATTTGTGCAAAAACTGCAACCCTGAGAAAAGTGAATTGCTTAGCTTTTAAAGTTCTGTCTTCAAGGAGCAACCTTATAAATGCAGCCTCGCCGGGGGTGGAGGAGCTCTCAAGCGAGCTAAACGCTGAAAAAAGAAAGGATTGTTTGCTATGAACAATTAACAATAAAAAATAGCTACACATAAATATGGGCAAAGATTAATGATCATAGGCTTAACTTCAGCGAGACCAAATCCACTTCACTGCAATGACTATTTAAGGCGGTGACCCCACCGCATACACACACAAATTAAGAATCCATTAACTTTACTAAAACGAGGCCTTCCTTATAAAACCCAATCTCAAAGAAGACAAACTCATGCTGTGCAGAGACCTTAACTATTGATTACTACAACAAAAGAAAGCTATTTACGAAACAATTTGACTTTCGGAAATTAATAAGGGTTACGTGTAATGCTAGACACTTTTTAAAATTGCCACGTTATAACTAAACTTGTACTAATGAGACAGTGTTACAATATTTTAATGTGACGGCAAAATTTTTTTAGTAAGGTTAAACGGACGCGCAGAGATGTCAGGTCTACCCGGGGCAAATTTGAAAAGCACTAGGGGTTACGTGTAACACCAGTTAGTATTCTAGGTTTAAGTAGAGGAATTTGGTTAAACGAAGGAGCAGATACTAGCGTAGCTTGAGACCATCTTCTAAATAATAGGAATTGGTCATAGAAAAGCTCGAGGTCATAATTCAAATTTGTAAGACGAGCTAAAGTATCCGAAGGCGTCAAAGTTTTGCTACTCCCATGAAAACTACACAGTAAGCAGAAGAAAGGCAGTACATTAAAGAGACAACACACCTTATACTTAATAGAAGTACCCATGAATCCTTATAAACCTTAGTGCAACTTAGAAGAGCGGACGTACATGCAGCAGACATCATTACTGCTGAGGCAAAGGTTCATGTAAAGAAGGACACTGCCAAAAAAGAATTACAAAAATACTCATTAAAATTTAAACAATGATATGTTAACACTTATACCACAGACTTAAAATTACGAAAGCAGCTAGTATACACCAAGTAAAAAGGGAATTAACTCAAACTGAAAGAAAACGAGAATGCTTTTTAAAGCAGCATCAAAATAAAGAAAAAGCGACAATATTCGGAAAATCGACTGAGGTACAACTAATAGCAGATATGAAAATGTAAGCAGGCATTTTATCCTCAGCTGGGAAAGTCTGACTAACAATGCTGCTTATACGTACCTCGAGGTCATTTCTCCTGATGATAGGTAGTTTTCCGCCAGTATGGACTGAATATCTCAGGGGCCCATTGGCTTCTCATGGCAACCATTTTACTCATTCAGAAGGTAAAACTGCAAAGCATCTGCCTTAAACTTTTGATTATGGGAAAAAACGATTAAGCATTTAGAAGTACTTAAAGGATGTGTAGTATGCCAGTAAATAAGTATAAGTAAAGGATATATCTTTTTTTCTTACCCATGTAATTTATTGGGACTATCATTAGCTTATTTTCGAAAAAAAAATTGCACGTAAACTATTAAAAATGTTTTTATTTTACATAGTTTAGGGCTAGATATTATGATCGGAGTTTCTTATGTATTTCTTCTGTTCTATTCAAAATTGTCTGCATCTTTTTTTTTTTTAAAACGCTATATTTATTACACTTCACCTCCTTTTAACAGCACCCCATCATCCCACTTGAAGTATCGTGACCTCTCACTTGTTAAAAATAAAACTAAAAGACTCAAGGAACCACTCGGATATACCCTTCAGACAGTTGATGACTAATAAACCACAAAACATACACAATCCCTAGGACACAATTTAAAACACAATATACGAAAAACAAAAAAAATCAATAAAAAAATAAGCATAATAACAAAAAGTAAAATTTAATCCGGTTCAATTAAATTATTGTATATATACGGAAGCATAAATTAACCTTTTGGATAGGTATAAATACAGACAGAAACTGGTCAATAGAAGCAATCTTGTTCTAATATACTTTTTTATATACAATTTTTTTATGTACGAATATTAATAATGACACTCACACTGGTCTATATAACTATTTAACGAACCATGGAACTTAAAAGATAAGCAAATTGCTTACGCTACTCTTAAGTACAGCTAACATGACAAAGGCACCTAAATTACAACTTCAACAACAATAAAAATAGTAGTACTGGTAACAACAGTAGTAAAGGTAGTAATAATTGCAGTAAGAGTACTGTATATGACTGAATAGGAGTAATAGAAAAATATTAAAAATTAATTAGAACTTTATTTCTAATAATTGTAGCAATAACTGTAAAAAAATATATATGCCCTTAATAGAAAACGGAGACAGGTTAGACTAAAAAATGGGCAATAGGCCTGTCAGATACCCGTATTACCCGCTAGAGACATCGAACAACCTTCTGCCTTTCAAACTTTTGAAACAAATAAAAGGTGCCAACTGTTGTTCTATGCGATATACAGAAGTAACATTATTTTTTCAACTTTTGCAAGCTAACAGCGCCAAAATTCTGAGATCCAGGGGCCACACGAACAAATATTTTAGATATGCCTGGCAGAAGCTAATAAATACATCTCAACATTGCTATGCTCGATGCATCACTACACATTATTTTTTATTTACTGCAGGAAAAGCGAATTGTCCTTCACAGAATCTATTGCAATACTGACGTCCCCAACTGTCTAGGGAGACTTGCGCGTCCAAGACATACCGCTCTTCTGGGTTGCCCAAAAGCACATTGAGAGCATTTTCAACGGTAAACCTGCGAAGTGACCTTTACCAATAGTTTTGGCACATAAAAAAAGGTGTAATCGGCAGAAGCTGCCGGAAGAGAAAACTTTTTTTTCCATTTTCAGGTTAGCGAGGAGAAACTACGCAAGAGTAATCGCGTTGCACCATGTAAAAGGCTTTTATCACGTAAGCTACAATACCGTATGTAGTTGTAACACGTGATTTAGTCTCGTTTCTGTCCCTCATACTTGATTTTCTCTTTTCTCTTTCACCTTTCCTTCTGATATGTTTGCATGGGCGCCCCTCCCTTCTTCCCCGTTAAATTAAAGTTCCCAACAACCGTAATGGGTCTCTAGGGAAATTAAAATTTACAGTAATAATGACGCTTTCAAGATTTTAAAAAGGTTTAAATACTTTAAGTGCCTTAAGAAGGACAGTACTTTAAAAAGTTAACTAATAATAATAGTGAACAAAATTCCTTCACATAAAATTTTATTCGAAGTTATTTTATATTAAATTTTCTTTTGCAATTATATATGAAGCTAAAGGTTTAGATATCTATAATAAATACATTTAATTTATTCTTTTAATAAAGGTAAATTTGCTAGCTTTCAATATATTTAAGTTTGACTTTTTTAGGTTATACAAAAATTATTGTAGTATAAGAATTAGAAAGTTAAGATAAAATAAATAATATATTGTTTACACTATCAAAATTATATTTAAAAAAATATATAAATATTAAAGAATTAAGATGTTGTTAGTTAAGGCAACCACTCGCATTGTCTCTCAAGTTGACTGTAGCGATTATAACAATAAAAAAAATTGATTAAAGCGAGGTGGCAAGTTTACTGTACCATTCTGCAATTGCACCTAAAGACTAAGACCAGGGAGGGAGGACCTGCAGTTTATTGGTATAATACAAATAATCCACTAAATTAGTAATGCGCGTGCACTATGTTTTCCGCGTAAGCCCTTGTTGGGCACCCTCCACTATTACTATATTAAGGCGGCTTAAGTAGTAAAAACAGATAACTGAAGACAGTTCACGTAATGTTCGAATAGATCCTCTACTTTTCTAAAACATGCAGTCATGATTTGTTTGATTTGAAGGTATTTTATCAACTCAGATATTTATTCGTTGTACCTTAAAAAATTTCCTTGGATACAGCAAAAGGATTTAGTGCATGACATCTTCAAAAGTTAATTTAGCCATTCATGACAGAAGTTATTCTTCCCAGCCACGTACTACCTTATATTTAACTCAAACTTTGAGCAATCAAAATTTAACTGTTTCAGTCATATCATTTCTATTAAACAGTCCACTTATGTAATTATATTTCCCAATATTTCCCAAGTTTTGCTACAATTTATAATTACGTATGTTTGATTTCTTAATTTAATTTCAACGTCTAACTATAACCTTTCCTTCAGACTTTAACTAAAATAACCCATGTTCAAGTGTGTCAATCACTCGGACAGGTCCCTTTCAATTTTCTCCTTTGACTTTGCGTTCTGCTACTCAAAGTATACCAAGTCGCCGACTTTTATACCTTCCTAAAAACAATCTTTTGAAATAGCGTCTTTTTATAGCTGTTCTTGTCTTTTAGCCCACCTTTCCTTTAAAACTTCTATGTATTCAATGCCTCTTTCAGGCTCAGATTCAGTCAACCAGTCACTACTCAACACCTTTTCAAATCCTTATGCATATCAAACTCTTCATAACTTGGCGCCATAACTTGGCGTCTCATTAAATATCATAAAGACAGGGTGCAGCACCCAGTACATTGGGAGGTCTGTTATATAGTTTTCGAAAGCGCTTTTTTAATAGCTTGAATGACTCAGCAAAAAAAAAAACCGTTAGATTGATGGTGGTTGGCTATAATAAAATGTTTCTTAATTTTAAAGGCTATGAGAGACATCCACCAAGAACTTATTTTTTAAGACCAATTGCTGATCAGCAATAATTTTACTAGGCAGCTGTAACTTAAAGATATTTTTAAAATATTTTAATACTAATATGGTATTTTGCTCCTTTCAAAGCTTCCACCCGGACAAATCTAGAATATTTGCCAACTATAACTAATATATTATCAAATCCTTTTAAAGGACGAAGGAAAGATGTCTAATTGGCTTTCGTACTGCGTATATCAGATAATTCTCTTCGCGAATCTTTCAGCTTTTGTTACCAAATCTATTACAGATCTCGCACTCCTTGCAGACTTGGTCCACCACGTACCCAAAATACTTCTTGCCAAATATTTAATTTATCGCTCCTTACATGGAACCAATCCTCATGAAGGTGTTGGACTGCCTTACCAATGGCATCCCGCCTTTCAAAGTACTGATTTTGTATCGTATTTACATAGGCATCAGAGAGGGGCCTTGACAGCATTGCGGCCACCACTTTACTTTTTCCAAGAATATTTTTCAGTGTCAGATATATGTTACTCATGACATGTTTTATTCAATTTTTATATAATCCTATTAAACTTTTATGGTTAGTTTTACAATTAAAGGTTTGTCACTTAATCGTATAAACTCCAACAACTTGTTGGTACGCCAAGCGACAAACCAAGCCATTATATCAGTAACGCTAGATCTCTTCTGAGAATCATTAAATATTAAACTTACAAAAGCAATTTAGTAGACCCACCCTGAATATCTTTGGAAAAAGAATGCCACTCATTCTTATATCTCTGGGCGTTTGTACCCAGTATGAATGCGCTCCACGCAAATTCCTTCGTCTATTATACGAAGCAGCAATTTTTTTCCTTGCATCCTTCTGTTCTTTTTTTTTTACTATTCAAACTTCACTTTCTTTTTAATAACCTACCAAGAGGTTCTGCTTTTAGCGCATTATCCGGTATTTACTGGCACCAAAAGTTAAGAACCTGTAAAAAACTTGCCAACTAGTCCTTATTGGTAGGCCTCGCCCTATTCTTTAAAGCTAAGACTCTTTCTTCGCTCATCTTAACTCTTAAAGCTGTAAGTTTTCTCCTAATCAGTTAACAGACTGTTTTGCGAAATTAATTTCTCTGGCCTTATTTTCACGTTTTCCTACTACCGCTTGCATGCGGTTCCACTCCTTGTTGAAGGTTTTTTCCAAGATCCCTGTTTTTAAAAAGGCTTCACATTCCCTTGTGATGCCGGAGGCCTTTATGCAACTTTTAAAGGGGTCAATTCAATAACACTTCAAAACTAGGGTGCCAACGTAGATTGTATAGTCTCCGTGCGAGGTTTTTGACGTCGCTAACATTTACTTGCTGGTGGACTAAACTGGAGAGTTGCTTTTCTATATCCCTTGTAGATATATTATCTTCCACCCTTTTAATATCATTAAACTCAGAAAAACCACCTGCTCCTCAATTTCTTAGCAAAAACTCGTTTCTGTGGGATATCTCTAATGCCATCGCATGATGGTAGAGCTCCATAAAGTATAAAGCCAAATATTTCATGATAGGGTCTTCCAAGTAAAACATCCGCACCCCTAGGAAGCAAGTAGTCACTACGCAGAGTTTGAATTGCGCCTTTTCTCTGATAAAGTAACAGTTCAACAGAGACCTGATCATTGGTGCGAGAAGGACCCTCTCCAAAGACTTTGAACACCCGAGTTCTTTGCTGAATTAAGCTTTCCAGCCCAAAACTTCTTTACAGCATCCTTAAAAACAAAACTACTTTCCGCGCTTGGTTGGCAAGAAGTCGCAAGGGATAGACATAAATATACCAATTGAAACCTTCACTTATGTCTTGACAACTTTTTCTATATACTTTTATACTTTCAACAAGTTTCATTCCCGCTACTTTAATTCTTACTAGTTCTATCTCTACAACAAACTTTACTATTTATATTACTGCTATAACTTTTTGTTCTACTAGTATTATTAAATTTACTATTATTTCTATTAACGATTCTATTTCATTTAAAACTGCCATTACTGTAATATCTCTGGTCGCAGTTTTCATATCCCCGACGAACCAGAGATACGGTTTGAGCAAAACTCAAAATATCTCAAAGTTCTTCCAGCCTTGAAACTATCGCACTCATTCCAGCAATAAAAACTTTTGTAATTATATCCGTCAAAAAGGGAGCCAGTGCCTTCAACGTTTCCACCACTTCTTTTACGAAAGGACATAATCTACCATTTAACTTAGAAAAAATACACATCTTTACATCGTTCTTCAATAGCTTCGCGTACTTCAAAAAAATTTTTAAGGTTTTAAGTACCTTATTAAGTTGCCTAGTGCCTTGAGGATGTCTTCTCGTTTGAATTGCAACCCTTCCTTTGAAAGCTTCAACTTGTCTCTTCAACATGTCCAGTATCTTCTGTTTCTAGTTGTTACGTGTTTTCCTAAATTTACGCTGCTGCTCAAACAAAGCTATCATAAGAGTTGCTGACTCTACAGAAACTCCAGAAATATCAACGTTCATGTTAAGAAGCCTTTACTTTTAAAGTAAGGTTAGAGGCAAAAGTTCAATTGTTAGTTAACATCCCTACTCGCATAGTGTCTCGTGTTGGCTGCAGCGCTTATATCAATAAAGTTGTTATGAAGAGAAGCAGCAAGTTTATTGAACTATTCTGCAACCACAACCAAAGAAAAAGACCAGAGACTGGAAATGTAGTTCGTATGTATGGTACATAATTAACTAATGTGCGTGGACTCTGTTTTCCGCGTGCGTCAGGTTGAGCAATATTAAAATATTAAAAAAGGAGTTAATAAAAATAATATACTAGATTATGGAAAATTAAGGAATTGATAATAAAATAATAGTTTACTTATTAGAAAAAATTGTTAGTTGTTCGTTTATTTTTAACAATAAGTAAGAAAAATATAACAAATGAATGTATATTTATATACATATAAAGTTTAGTATTTAATATATATATAATTTTTAATAATATTATTTAGCATTGTTATAGTATAATAAAATTTCTATATAATTATTAACAGTAATAAAAAATAATTTTAAATTAAAATAAAAATATTATATTAAAAACGAATTATTAAATAATAAATAACGATAATTTATATTTTTTTATTAAAAAATTAATAAATTATTTTGTTATTATCTAAAAATTAAAATTCCTTTTAATAGACGGTGCTGATCGATGTCTCTAGGAGGTCTCGGGTAGAGCTAAAATTTGAAAAGTATTGAGTATATCGCCGTGTCGGTTGAACCCCTAAAAAGAAGCGGAAGGACTGGCCAGTGCTTTAGTATTCACGGTCACCTCCCCTGGTGGTGGTTTTTAAGGGTTTTCCACCTCCCTACTTCGAATGAGGTGTTTTCCTCATTTCCAGCTACTTTCAGCTTATTGGGTATTTTTTCTTTTTACCTCGTACAAAATGAAACTGCGGAGACTTCAAAGAATAGCTTAATTATAAAGTTAAAATGTCTAAATGTTATTAAGCTTCAGGTAATTTAAGATTTCTCGAGGCACGGTGAACAACAAAAAGTTTCCAGACCTTCATGGTGTATCACAAAGTCACCGTGAAAGACAGTTTATACTATAAAATTATCTAAGGGTCTTTTGAGCACTCATTATATACCTTTTCACTCGGTAAGTGGTTCCTAAAATAATTTGATGTGTTCGGGAACCTTTAAATAAAAAAGCACCTGAGTATAAGATTAAGCTTAAGAACACTATAAAATTATTTCTAGTTTCAAAAAAATGGCTAGGTCCTTCAAGAAACATCCAGCAAAATTATAAGCTTATTATAAAGTTTTCATTTAAGTTAGAGAACATTGAAGATCGATGCTGTATAAAGATACATTAAAGGAGATATTATGCGTTAAGAGTAGCTCTATAAATGCTTTTAATATTTAAACTCATTCAGAGCGGATTAATAAAGATTTTTAAAGAACGGAATTACCATACATAATAATAAAACTATTTATTACTCTCCAATAAAGAGAATAAAAAATATAATTTGGTCTAATTAAAAAAAAATTTATAACAAAAAAAAAATTGACTAATTTTTAAAGATGAGACTCAATTCTAGGGTCCATGAAATATAAGCAATTTTTTGCCACAGTTCCTTCGCCCGAGGACCTAAAAAAGGTTGTCTGAATTATAAGGCAAGTTGTAACTGTAAGTTCCATCCCGTTTTAAGTTCCTAAGGTACGAAAACCCTAATGATGTGAAATCTATGAAAGTCACAAATATTTAATATTGTCGTATTCGATAAAAAATTAAATTGTAAGAAATCTGGCTAGTTTTTCAGTTTTTATATTACTTGGTACTAATAGAAAATATACCATCTATGTATTTCATGAAAATCTTAGACCTATAAATATTTTTAAATTGTTAAACTCGCTTGATCTACGTAAACACTTAATTAAATATATATATATAAATAAAGTTAACAGCAACGCTGAGATTAAAGAAGATAACTCTCATGATATGCTACTGAAAAAATAGTTCCATATTTTTTGAAATCTTACTGCTAAAAATCTTATAGTAGCTAGCTAAATAACTAATCAGTGAGCCAAAAAATTTCAATACAAAATGAATCTTAGATTAATAAACAGCTAAAGCTACAAATAATCCATTGAAAAATAGTTTTAACTGGATTTTTTTTCATTATTTCCAATTTCAATTTGTTAGCAATTAAACTGATGACTTTAAACTTAAAATCCAAGTCTTCAATCTTAAACTAGAATCTCTTAAAATAGCCCAATTTATCTTCTGAACGACTCAACAGAGCGAGATAAAGATATTACGAAACCCTTAAATACCTTGGGCTCATATAATATAAAGAAGAATTGTATTTAAAATTGATCAAATAAATGGTCAGCAAGGCAAATGGCTATCAGTCAAGCATCCTAAAGCTAACTTCCTAAGCTAACTTTGAGTTATCGCACGAAGATATATAATAAATATGCTTTATAACAAAAACTTTGTAAACGCTTGGTAAATATTTCCCTTTGCATAACTTAAAAGTTCAAAGGGCCGAATGCCACATTCAACTCTGTTTTTAAACACCTTACATTAAAATCTATAAGGTGCGTTAAAACATTAAAAATTCTGCTCTTCCTACTTTTCGTTCAGAGATCGTGATGTTTAAGTTATGCATGTTTAATGAGTGAATTGCACTTCAACAGTTTATTTTATGCCTCGTTAGTGGGAAGATTGATAATTAATATGAGATTATAGAAAATTAAGAATCATTAAATATAATGAATTCGGCTTACGGCTAAAGCGGTAAGCATGCTACTATTATTAAGATTTTTTAAAAATTTTAGCAGCGGAATTTTTTCTTGATCTTTAAGAGACTATTCTTAAGGTATGACCATACGTGTTGCAGTACAAAAGAATTAACTGGACATCCCATTTTCTTAGATGAAGCCCTCGTACTTTTCAGGTTTACAACTAAACCAAGCAAACAGAGGCATATCCATTTCATAAAGAGCCGGATTTCTTAGCTAGAATTACTGTAGACTTTATTGTTCAAATTTTGTTTCGATACAAAATTGAGAAGAGTTCTTTTTTGATGATATGCTAACGACCTCGTCACATCTTGAAGTTCCAAATAAATATCATAAACTTTAGCTACTCGGTAACTCCAAGATATTATAACATTTATTGATATTTTGCTTTAAAAATAAAGTTTAATTTAAACTCATTAAAAATAGTGTCTCACTTATCTCACATTAATTAACCCATTTTACTAGTAGATGTTAAGGTATTATTGTATACAGCAAATTAAATTGAAAAGCTTATACACTATCGCTCAAGGCAGTTTAAACAGTAGATAAAAAATTATAAAACACTACGTAAAAATCTCTACTCTGTTCCGGATGATCAAGTTATAGAACTCAAACATGGTGACTGTTTGCATCGCATTTGTGAATGTTTAATTTAAAAAAGATTCAGTAGTTTCACGATCTGCCAATGTTCAATCCCCTTAGGTCGAACAATGACTTTTTTAGATATCTCGACACAGGAGTTCACTGGAGAGAGGTCGTGTATTCAGGAGTGCCCAATTACGTAGGTTATGTGCCGGCCAGTTCTCATTCTTTCATACTGCTGACGTCGCGTAAACCCAAGAGAATAGTTTTTTTAATTAATGTATTATCAGGAGGACTTATAAGTGGTTTTGTTTTTTAAAAAAGCTACTGTAAAGCCCATGGGTATTGCGAAATGTTCAGAGTTTATAAGACTTCAATGGAAAGGTTTTCGACGCTGCACATCGCCGAAAAAGTGGGTCTGAAAAAATCTACTGTTCATTCTAGCAATTCCTCGGTTTTAAGAACGCAAAAATCTTGCAGACCTCAAGCGCCCTGGCCCAACTCGAACCGTCTAAGCACCTGTCGACCAAAATTTCATACTGATAAGTAAGCGTAATACCCGTCTTGCTACTTCTATAATTACAGCAAATTTAAATCTGGGAAGACAAGGTGAGAGATTTCGTCAATACCAAGAAAAGGCGCTTACAAGAAGCCAATTTACATTATCAATGTGCTGTGCGGAAACTACTACTTCGACGAAGGCAGCAAACAAAACGTCTTAAGTGAAAGGAATATGATAATTAAACACTGGAGGATTGGAGAAGCGTGTTGTGGTTATATGAATCCAAATACGAAGTCTACGATCAAACCCGTAGAATTTTTCTTTGAAGAAACCAAAAACGAAAAGTGTTACAGGCATGAGTACTTCTAGCGGTGAAGCAAAGAGGTGAAGTTATTTTGGGGTTTGATTCTCTTTTCCCGGTGTCGAACATTTGCTCAAATTCACTGAAATCGTGCGCAATAATTATTTCCAAATCTGGGAAACTAATGCGGTGCCCCCGGGAGAGCGATAATCTTCAATATTACCTTTATGCAGGACAATGATCCTAACAAACCGATTGGGTGTGCGTATTTTTCCTGGCCGGCAAAGAAGAGTAAGACACCCTCCAACTCGCTTGCCTCCCACACCCTTCCCACCACAAAAGTTCCGAACCTGAATCCGATAGAAAAATAAATGGGATGAAAACAATTAGAAAAGTCAGAAAAATATGTGTGAGATCAAAGGAAATCTGGGTAGTGTTCCCCAAAGAAAGTTTACAAAGTTCATAAGGAAACTTTGAAAAAATTGGTGGCAAGAATCCCGAGAATAGTGCAGTGTGGGCGATAATTGCAGCCAGAGTTAAATTTTTTGATGGGACCAAAGTTTAATTTTTTTTTTTTTGCATATGCACATTGGTAAAAAACGGTTTTGCTGTAGTATGTTTGCTCTGTTATTAAAAAATTTACCATGAGTATTATTTTTTTTGGCTTTATTATGTCGCACCAATCATTACAGTGTTTATTAACTTTTACTTCCTTGCTCATTCTTTCGTCAGCGATAGTGTATGTATGTTGTTAGAAAAGCAAATGTCGCGAGGGTGAGTTAGTGTTACTTCCACTGTCGACTAAACAAGCTCTCAATACGTTGCAAAGGTCTACTTTATACATAGTGTAAATGACAGATTGCAGAAAGCGTCGCCCACCCGTGTTTATTTTTTACAGGAGAATCTTCTATACTGTTAATATTGTACTACGAACACTTTTAACTGGGGCTTATAGAACCCCTCAAAGACGGACACAGTGATAGTTAAGAGCATATAGCAAACTTTCTAAGAATTTATTGATTGAAGTTTTTAAACATGTTATCATTTGGTATACAATTTACGAACAGCAGAAAAATAGGCTTGCAAAAAATAGATTGAAGACTATTTAATTAGACTGAACCAGCCCATCAGCAAACTGACCTCTCGAACTCTTGTTTGTACCTTGGTAATTTATAAATCAACTAAAACTCCTGTATAAAGGATAGGTAGACTAAAAGGTAAAATTTTTATGACCACATAAGTAGCTATCATCTTTATACATTATAATTTAAATATACTTGCACTTTTCGTGAGAGTGAAATGGTTTAAATAAAGTTGTTGAAATGTATGGAATCCTCAACAGCCAAATTAATTTCAAGAAAAAAAATTTATTAGAAAATTTCAAAGGGGTGACTACTAATTGCAAGCTTAAAGTAACATATCAGATTTAAAAATCTTATGAACACAAATCGTTACTTGAGGGGAACAAGCGGCTAGATAAGATGATGTTACTTTTGAGCGAACGTTCATGAGTAAAAATGATTAAACCTAAACAAATAATGAACTGGTTTTTTTAATGAGACTAGTGACTTAATAATAGTAAGAGCGCTATTTAAAGCGCAAAGTGAGTAGTGTTAGTTTACAGTTACCTTAGTAAAAACTTGATAACCCACAACACTTTCTGACTTATGATACCTCTCATTTAAACTTTAGTGGCATAACGGGAGGTCAAGAAAGCTCTATTAAATATTTAAGAAGAATAATTGACGTATTAATAAACTGACGTGGAAAAGGAAGAGGGGGACAGGTTATCATCTCTTAGAGAAGGGTATGTACAAAAAGTGGGAGAGACGTAGATGCACGTGTTATGACATGTAACATAGTCACTTGTATAATCACATGGTATCTGGCACATGGGTAGTCACGTGGTATGAGCACTATTTATCAGAATTAACTCCCATAAACATTTTAAGTACTTCTACTGGGTTTTAATAGTTGGTCCTCTTATTAGGGTTAAACTTGCCTAAACGCTTTATAGTCAATTCTACTCAATAAATTTACAGTTTGTGGCTTTAAAAGGTATTTATAAATAATTAATTAAGGCGAGTGTTTAATACAAGGAACGTTGAAGCGATAACTTATTCAAGCATCATATAAAGTTAAAAATAAATTTAGCCACCTTATTTAATAATTCATATGCTCTTATTGGGCCTCGTTATTAATGGAAAGTTGTAAACGAAAAAACGTGGACACTACACGCGTCTAAAATAGTGATGCTTTAATGACTGTGTGAACAATGAAGAGGTAATGAAAACCGCTAAAAGAAATATACTAACAAGTTACACTTTCGAATTTATAGTTTCCTAAAACTCTTCTTCTGAGCTAAGCGTTATTAACACGACTCAATAATATAACTAAGTTGTTATGGTACCAGAAGGATTTATAAAAAGGGTTAATAAGGAAAGGTAACCTTACACTCGTCGTCAACCTATACTCTGTATGATTGCAAGTAATACTTTTTTAATTAATAATGTGCTAACTCATAATTTTTTTATAATAAGTACGCTTAAATAAGCAGTGCACAAAAAAGATTTACTTATATTATACATGGCCGAAAGATGTAGGGTGAACCATGAGCTAAGTTTATTTATATTCTGTATGTAGTGAAAGGAACAAAGAACTGTTTAGCTATCTGTAAAAAGTAATTTCCTGATTCACGTAGCTTTAAAGAGCATTGACTGTGAAATCTGGTGTCTTAAAACGAAATGTTCAATTTGACTGTTCCAGCAAGACTTATGCCAAAATAGAAGCTAGTAGCTTCAAAAGATATTAAAGTAAACTTTGATCTTGGTATACATATAAAAATAGTAACGTTTATTACGAAAATTATGTTAGTTTAATCATGGACGTTGATATGACTGCTCCTAATACTCTCGTTGAAGGGGAAAGAAGTAATTCCGTGCCTCTTCGAATCCCTTATAATATAATAATCCACTTTTTTCAGTATCTATATAATCTAATAAAGTATTTATTTCCGGAAACATTTTTTTAATTGCCCTGTTAAAAGCGTTCACGCCTACGAGCTCACTTGTAGGAAATAATCTTGAACCTGGCCGTATACCTTTTAAAATGTCGCCGAAGTAGCCGTCATTTTCTTTTAAAGCAGCTAATATATCTTTATTCAACTGAAGAAAAAAAGGATTATTTCTATGAGAGGCAAACAGTTGGTTAGAAATAACATGTTTCACCCTACCCCTAGACCAACCATAGATAGGATAACTTAACAAAATGTCATTCCTTCTAGCTTTATAAATTTTACGCAGAGTGCGAACAAGTACATTTGAGTAATGAGCGAAAATTCCCCCCTTTTTTAGAATTATTTGGTATTGCATAATGTTGTAGGCAACTTCAGGAAAATTGTTTAACCTTGCTGCTTCATAATATCCTCCTAACTCACTGCGAAAGAAATTAGCAAAACTTGGATCGTTTCTCACATTGTTCCAGGTAAATGATCTACTTATAGACATATGATTAAAGAATTCATGCATTAGAGCATCAGAGATGTCGTAATGAATTATAACGTTAGGTACATTAAGATATGCCTCTATAGCTCTTTCAAAATTTAAATCATTAACAAAAAAATTAACTATTTTAGGTAATATATCAACGTTATGAGGTACTTTAGGTACCAAAGGAAGTATAACTAATTCTGTATTTATGTGCTTATTGAAAGGTAAGATATCTCCTCTATCCACCATTTTCCATTTTCCATCATCGAAATATACTGGCTTATGTGGTTTTATTTTTTCCCTTGCTTCGTAAAAATATGTTATCCAACAGTTTAAGTCAACGTCATATAGAACTTTATATGACCTTTGTTCAACCTTTATGTACTGATAGCTTCTACGATGAACTGTTTTTTCCCGAGAAAGAACTCCATCTAAGGATAATAAAACCGTACTTTCTGGATGGTAATTAGTTAATTCTGAAGGCAAAGCTGTTGGGACTTTTTCATCCAAGACTTCTAAATTATTTGCTTCGTCAAAGTAGGCCAGTTGGTTAGTTTGTTCAGGTTCTGCTATATCATTGCCTATTTTTCTGTAGGTATAGAGCTTTCTAATATCACTATTAGTGGAGAACATGAGGCGAGCTTCATTGTTGATCATAACCAATTCTATATTATGGTGTTGCATCAAGGCTAGACTCTCAGGATCATCTAATAAATGAATAGATGGACTAGCATTTTCTTTTAAAGCCATGATCCACTTATTATTTTTTTTGGTTAATAAGCTTTTTAGTTGCCCAAAGTACTGGTCTATCTTGTTAACAAGTTTTACATTGGAAAATCTTAAATAATAAAGATCTTTTGTCACATCTTTTGTAGCTTTATAGTAAGTCAAATACTCCTCGTAACCTTTAAAGGTAGACTGTACACTTTTTGTAAAGAGAACATCATAATTATTTATAGATAACTTACTACTCGACACGCTTTTGAGATTATCCAAGAAGCTACTTAGAAGCAACGAAACTTTGCCTTGAGCACCTTGAGAAGTAAAGCAGTTACTTGGAAATACATACTGATTTAGTTTATCGTCATAAACGGGAGTTTGTAATAAAATTCCTGTTTCATCAGCTAAGAGATGTTCCTTAAATATATTAACGGGTAAGTCATGATTCAAAGTTAGAAATATTCCCGGATATGTTTCACTTAGTTTTAGGCGCAAAAGTAAATTATATAGCTCCTCCCCTCCACTTTGATAGTATGGCTTTATACTATCCACATAATCAGATAGTCCTTCTAAATTTTTGAAATCTTGAATGTTGATGGAAGCTATGGAACTTTCAGCTTTTTCAAAAAAATTAATTGTAGCTTCCGGCCCGTAGGTAAATATTTTTATGTGATTTTTTCCAATATAACCATTTTCAAAAGCTTTCTGATATATTTTTAAAAGATTAAAAAATTTTTCTGGTGTTTCACCTGTTAATACAAAGTTTAAGATGAGTGGCACCTCCCTAACGTTTTTGTTAAGGGTTATAAGAAGAATATAACGGTAATAATCTTCATGTGTTATAAATTTATTAGTTGGTAGAGAAACCGGATTAGATTCGTCTATTTCAGCCCATTTTTTGTCAGTAGTGAACTCCAGTCTATTTGAACTACCTTCAATATGCCAATAGCCTTTTTGTTGGTCGTACAGTACTATCTTCTCTTCACCTTCAAACAAAATTCTGTAACGACCATTTTTAAAAATGATGCCATTTACTTGTCTTGTAGGGCCATACTGGTCTTCTTCGAAAAAAACACTAATTTTTTCTTCCCAGTTTTCAGGGAGATGTGGAAAAGATTCTATAAAGCTTTGATGAGGAACTACTATAGTTAACTCTGGCGACAATTCCTCCCACTCTTTATTAATCGTGAGCGCTAAGCTTCCCTCAGTACCCTGATCAAATTTATATCTCCAGCAATTTCTGCCTAGATCGTAATAAACGGCCCTAATAGCTTTCTTAGAGTTTTCAATAAAATACTTATTAGTAGGATTAAAATTATTTTTACGTTCAAATAATACTTCGCTGTCCTCGAGAGTATTATAACTACTTTTTAGTTTAATACCATTTAAAGAAACATACTCATGTTTTGGTCTTTTTCTGGCTGGAAACTCATCGTCTGCACCACCTTGAAGTTCTATTTTTTCCCGAGTGGTAATCCTTTGTTCATTATTTAAGTTGAATTCAGAATTTTCATGTAATTTAACTTTGGGCTCTTCTTCATTTCTGGTAACCACCAAATCCTCTTCGCTAGCGCCTGCTTCCTTTAGTGATATCGGAACATCTAATTTTGGTTTCAAACTCGGACTGCCATTGCTAGACGGAATCTTATCTTCTAAGGGGTGCTGGTCAGTTGCTTCATAAATTTGATCGTCAGTGGGTTGAACGCCTGTTTCGTGCAAGCTGCCTTTAGCACTATCTTTCACTTTTATAGACAGTCCCTTATTGATCCCACTGTTGTGTAATATAACTTTTTCCTCTTTTGAAAGGAAGCCATTTATTTTATTATAAATTTTTTCTAAAGAGGCTTGAGTTTTTGGTAATAGGCCCGCTAGGGGAAGTGCATTCAAGCTCCCAAAAAAAAGGCGGCTCCTGCCTACAGTTTTTCCATAACGCATATCATCTATGGCGATTCCCATTTCTGCAAGAGATAAGCCAATAAAGAGCGCGTCAAATAGTAGAACTTGGGGAAATAATAAAGAAAACGGGAGGATAAGAAGCGATGCAAAGTCAATCCAGTCTATAAATTTCTGTTTCTTTTTATCCCTATTAGAGACAATCATATTCGGGAGGCTATTGGTACTCTCTGTCATTATGTAGTAGGTAATCACCTCGAATATGGATTTATCACTGGGGATACTTTTATCTAGTAAAAAGTCCGTTTCAGTTTCATTTCCCGTTAAATTATCTAGAAGTTTATAAATGCTTTCAGATTCTGTAAATGGAAAATGAGCGAGCAATGCTATTCTTGTAGCTTTATTTCTACACTGTTTTTTAAACCATGATAACATTTGTTTTGTGCTGTAAAATTCATGAATAGGTGAGGCATTACCGTTTATATATAGAAGCGTATGGCCATCGGTGTTGTTTTTTATGTAAAATATATCCATTGCATACACTCTCGTATTATAGTTAGAAACCCATTTTAAAAATAACAAATTTAGAAAAGGAAATGGACCTAAACTCTGAAGTAGCACAGTGGATGGTACTGGGACATAAAAGCCAATGAAATTTATCCCAACTCCTTCTTCCTCTCTTTCAGTGACTGCATCCATCGCAAGGGCCACCCCTTTCTCGCTCAACGTAAGTTCTTCGTGTTGCAGTAAGACACTTTTTATAAATACCAACCGTAAATGTTTAGAGAAATTATGATAATTATTTTCCCAGTAGTCGTTGATGTAGTTTTTATAGACAGTATCAAGATCAATATCTTTTACTATATTTCTTATGACATCGGGGTTAATGGGCCACTGCCTTTCAGGACTGAAGGCATTACTAATATTGCTCTTGTATATGGCGGAATAAGCGTAATATATTTCCTTTTTAGTTGGAACCCTTACGGTATGATTTTTTCTGTTACTAGTAAAACTATAGGTTTGACATGGAATGCCTGCTTTCATAAAGCGTCTTTCAAAAACAAAGTTGGGCCCTCCTTTTTCATCAAAGTCCACTAGGTGAAATGGTTTAGCACCTTCGCATATATCAATGGTCTTCAAAGCCTCGCTTCTGTCCCAATCGTTTTCTAAAAAACAATAAGCCAAGTTCTTTTCTATAGTTTTATAAGAAATATTTGCTTCTCTCTTTGTGTATATTACGGTAACGTATTTAGCTTCACTAGCATCAATAGTTTCATTTAACCTGCTTTTTACAGTGTCTTCTAATAAATTTTTTGCCTTCTCTAAGGGAGTTTTAAAAATTTCAAAGGCAAACCCTGTGCATGGAAAAAAAAAATTAATTTTCAGTCTAATCAGATAAATGAATTTTTAATTACCGATGTCTCCAAAAAGCATTAATAGGGGTGCTGTATAAATTATTAATTTTGAAAACTCTAGGAAACAAACAATTTAAGGAAAAAACTCTTCTGCAGTAAATATATAGTCCCATACCCATAATTAATAATGTGTAGAACAACGCTTAGAGATGTTGTCTCTGGTTTAATGAGATTACTAAACAGTTAAGTCTAGTTGTGACATGACACAATTTCCTAATATACTAATTCTGTTAATAGCAAGTTAATATCGATTTTCGTGATTAAATTTTTAACTATTTTTTAAATCTTTTTTAAAGCCTTAATACTTATAGTAATTTTCGACAGATATAGTAAAGTGTTGCTTTTTATTTAACTTATTGTTATAAATAGTTTTACAACTTTAAAGCTTTGTAGTACCATGGCCTTCTATATTTTAATTTAAACTTTAAAAATGGAAAAAAATTTAAGCTCAATAAAAAATAAAAAAATTATATATTATGAAAACTTATACAGCATAAAAACTCTGTGACGCTACTAAAATATTTTGTCTTTTAAATTACAATGAAAGCTTATAAGGATTGTGTAAATTAGGTGGGTAGAATGAAAACTTAATATAAATTGAATATTAATCAGTCGTTGTATTTTAACAGTTAAATTAGTAATACTAATGGTATATGTAGATTATATTTTATTACTATAAAATTATTAAATTATTTATAATTAAGAGAGATACGATTATCTATATTAAATCCTTTATTTAATAAAGAAGATTTTCCTTCCTAAATTATGCAGGTGGAAAATGGGATAATTATTTTTAACATTTAATAAAAAATATATTAAAATAAGCGCAAATTGCTAAAACTGTGTAATCTGATTATACAGCTTTGCTTATAATATAATTTGGATTATTAACTAATATCTTTTCCCAAGACAGCTATTTATAAATTAATGGGCTCGCCACATTATAGCTAATACTAGTAAATAGCACTATTCATTAACAGTGCTAGTACCATACCAGAGTCAATCCGATATAGTAACTAGCACTATTAAAAAGTGGTCGAGTCAACCGGAACCGAAAATGGGACCCAAGGTAAAGAGTTCATCCAGCCCAAATCTGGCCAAGAAACTACAAAAGTACGTATACAATACTAGAGAATTAAGCTAATATAATACAAGTACTATTTATTGAGTCAATAGTTAAACGATAAGATTATTTAAGTAGACCGCAGGCCCCTGGACGAGGGCTAGTGCTATTTTGATTACTCATTACATACGCCTTGCTAAACAAAAGCCTTCGCACACAGTTAGTGACTTATAATAAGTAGCACGTATGCAACTTAGCTGTTTCCGTCAATATGCTATAAGTAAACATATCAAGTTATCACAGCTCGTTCATTGCCTTTCACAGAGGATTAGCGTCCGAACGGCAACCGCTAGTATAAATCGCGGATAAACTTAAGGTTATTTTGTTACATAGGTTAGTAGACTAGATATGTTGTACAAAGCTCGTAGCGTCGAAGCTAGTACTTGAACGAGTAAACTTTATTCAAGTTCGAGACAATAGCAGCAGTCCATCAGCTACAGGTAAGCTAGAACCTACCAAAATGAATCTATTTGCTGCGCAGTTTTTATCAAGTTTAAGAGCGTATCTTTCGACATGTAACAATAAGCTTACGTCTCTCCAAAGTAGTATGCAGACCTCGACTCATCGCGATAAAGCAGAATAACCATATGCATAAAGGTAGTTTGGTAAGTATTCCTGTGGGGTTCAATTACTATGAATTCGTCAAAGCTCACAGGACCCTACAGCCATAGAGGGTTATTAGACACTACAGTACGTTAGCTTATGTACATCTGTATACTTATCCATCTTTGGATGGCACCCCATTGTTTTCATTCTGTGTCAAACACGTACCAGGAGACGCCGGAAAACGTATGCAGCAACCGCGTATTAGATGGACCAATCTTTTTTGGCCTCTTTACGATGTCAGTCTAGGGTCTAAATTTGAATCAAAAAAAGCCAACCTCGCTCCGACAAAGAATGTACAAAACTAAACGAATGATCACAATTTCAACCAAACAGTCCAAGGCACTAACCGCGCCTAGCATGCCCATTAAGCATCCAACCTATTCAGTTGCCAAAGCGTTTACTATACAACCACAATGGTCTTACCTACTGAAGTTACAGCTTAGTTGAGGATGCGAAGAAAGCTCGTACGTTAGTGAGTTAAACGCACGAGAGAAATCAAGCAGCGAGAAGAAAGTTAACTAGTTCTCTTCTCTTATTAAGCATTTTTTTTGAGCGTCTTAAATATATATAGTATAAGAACTCTTTTGACAAATCCTATTTTTTGCTAAATTTATTTTTGTAATTTTTATTTAGTAGGATTGTCTGTAGAATATTATTAATGTTATTTTATTTTATTAATGTTTGAGTATCTGTATAGTAGGATTCATTTGATTGAACTAGATTTTATTTATTATAAAAAGTAAAAATATTCTTCTAATAATTTGTTTAAATTTAACTATATTTAGTTGATTGTTATCTAATTAGGTTTATTACTTATAGGAATTATTTAGAAGTTAAGTACTAGCATCGAAGCTATGATTATTGTACCAATTGTATCCTTAGTAACAAAGTAGCAGTAGTATAGAGTGTTATCCTTCATTATGTTTAATTTATTTATTATCTTTAATAAATTTAGTTTGATTATTGGAGGATTTTTCTTATATGATTCATTACATTTATATTTAAGTTTTAATTTATTTCAGTTTTATTTAACTTCATTTATTTTGTAATGTTAAATTATTTTATAAAATGTACTCTATTTAATTATAGTTGATGGAACTAGGTATAGTTTAACAGATTGGATTTTAAGTTTATTGTTATAAGGTTTATATGATTTTATCTAATGTTATTTAATTTCATAATTAATTTGACTTGATTTAATTTTTTGTTATTTATAATTTATTTTCTTAATATTTTATTATATTTTAATGGATTGTATTTTTTTTTTAATTGCATTTAATTGTTTTATTATTTATGATAGTATGTTTATTTTGATATTACCTAAATACACTAAACTTTACTGTATATTTGTATGAAATCAGCTAAGTTGCATGCGAAAGTGTATAAATGCAAAAAAGATTATTATTTGATAAAGTTTAATACCATAGTGTACTGTTATTAGCCAACATCAGCAGTTGCCAAGGAGCTTAAACCAAGGACTTACTTTCTGCAGTCTGTAAAGTTTAGGGTGCGACAAAAGCTCGTACATAAATTCATGCACGATTTAAACTAGTTTCATATCTATATACAGGGTTTAGAAGCCTTGAATGTTTAATAAAATTTAAGGGTTTAGCAACTAAACGAGTGTTTACCCAGTTAATTATTATTATTATCTGACTTAAATTCTATTTTCTTTTATTTAATTAGATTATATTGTTTTTATATTTTATTAAATTATATTTTATCTGATTTAATTCAAATAGATTTTATTGAGTTAGTTATATTGTAAATTATATTTTGTCTTTACAGTTTATTATAAAAAGTTAGAACATTTAGTTTATTTGTTAATCAAAGTATAAAATTGTATAGTAAGATAATATTAAAGTTAAGAGGCGCTAAAGATCCCTTCTTTAAAGCTTTAATTCATAAAATATAATAATACACTGACAATTTATGAACTTGAATCACAGAGCTTATTACTTTAAGTGGATAAAGTAACAGGTTAAACAAAGATACAGGCTAAGGTTAAAGAAGCTATATCCGATTATGTATTATACTAAATAATTAAGTTTAGCGAACAAGTTACTTAATTTAGTTAGCGAGAATAATAACAATAATTTAGATTTAAATGTTAAAATTATCAATATTTTTATAAAGCTAACTTTTATTTACTTTATTACAGATATTAAATTCTTTATAGGTTTGTTTAGTAAATTAGCTCATTGGTTAGTTTTTAATTAACATTACGTAGAGCTAAGTAAGCTAACTAAATTAGTTACATCGTTGATCAGTCGAGCTCTTAATTAAACTCGAATTAGTTAGTAACTTTGATGTAATTATTTACGTGTGTTATGATTTTTCTACATAAAGATAATGATCAATTATTTTAATCGTAAATACAACAACCTACAAGATCAATGTAAATTATAATACTGAGCGTTGAGTCAATATAGCGTTGCGATACTAGTTTAATTTACTACGCACAATGAGTTCCTTTAATCAGTAAACAAATATCGTTTATTATTTTTCCTATTATTTTTCCTACTATAGACTAAACAAGTAGGAGTATTCATCTAGTGTATTATTTGATAACTTTGGTAGGTTAATTAAATAACCAACCAAGCATCAGAAGAAAGTCAATTAAAGTTAAGAACTAACTGTGAAGATTATTATAATATATGACTAGTTAGTTGTATAGAGAGTCGTCAGTATCATCTAATAAACTTTACCCTTAGCTCGGACTATTTTAGTAAGTTAATGAGCGGAACTAGTTTTATTTAAGTTAAACCTAGGGCAGTCATTGAGCTCCTAAGAAATTATTCTTAGTACATAGAAGGTTATTTACTTTGTTCAGGCCTGAACTATCCTTCTCTTTTTATCTAGTAAATACGTTGATTTTATTAATTTTATAAGATCTATCTTAACTGATCTTAATCCTGGTAGACAGCTTAACATGAATAAAAATGCAAAGGTTCTACCAAAGTAGAACGAAAAAACAAAGGAAAGTCCAAGATTTCCTCTTTGTTCACTAGGTGGACCTGGCGTTCACGAAGTCGCCAGGCGACGATTGCATAGCAATTTAAGTCGTCCTAGAGGCATAGCCTGAGCTGGGATCCCTAATTAGAAAAGAGGAAATCTTTAACTTTACTTTTTTTTTTTCGTTCTACTTTAGTAGAACTTTTAACTAGCTAACATATCTAGACTGTTAGTTAGTTATTTTGTTCTACTAAAGTAGAACTTGCTTAAGTAGTTTAGTGGTAAAACTTTACTGACAGTAACGTCAATGGTTTGATTCCATTCTTAAGCATAGCTGCCTAAAGGAATCTAACTTAACCTTAACTTATCCCTTTGATGGCTAATTGACTTTGTAGCTAAGGTTATAAGATAATGGTTAGCTAATAAGCTTATACTAATCTACTCAAGTTAATACAATAATCAGCTTGACTAAAGTTGATCCAATCATTAACTTAATGTCACCGACGTTCAAAGTAATATACATCTTTACTTTTATTTAACCAAGGTGAAACAACCTCCTTACAAACTATTAAATCGAGTAGAAAGAAACTAGTAACCTTCTACTAGGAAGTAATCTTGGTTATCGAGCCTTAGGTGAATTCATTATGACAAAGTACTGTGAAGGAAAATATGCAAAAGAACCTTAAGGGAGTGAAATAGAACATGAAG
This sequence comes from Zophobas morio, assembly GCF_036711695.1. Classification (NCBI taxonomy): domain Eukaryota; kingdom Metazoa; phylum Arthropoda; class Insecta; order Coleoptera; family Tenebrionidae; genus Zophobas; species Zophobas morio. Next base: position 234,676 of record NW_026972279.1, on the reverse strand, counting down.
CCTAATGCTGATGTGTAGCTTTTGATAGTACCTTTGAATAGAAGCTTCCGGATCTTCTTGGTAATAATTTGACCATTACGATTGTGAAATAACAATTTAGGAAGTAGTAGCTTGATCTTTACTAACTTAACTACAGCAAGGTAAATAGTGGCTTTAGCAATTAGGATGTGAGGGTTTTGGTTTTTTATAAAACAGCTCATCGTATTAAAGTTAATGAACAAATTGTAATAAAACTAAGCTGGTTCTTAACTTCTTATTGAATTAATCGACTTTAGTTGATAGATAAATAATCGTCCTCCTAACCTAGACTCTGTTACATGTAATAAGTAATAATCTAACGCTTTGTTTCAAGCATGGAGGATTTACTAAAGAAGAATAATATATTATTGTAAAAATAATTATCTATTTGTAGTGACTTTTTAAGCAGAGCAACAATATTTAGAGCCCAACGAACTACTACAAAGACACTAGATTTATAACAGCTAAATTAAACAAACTAACTTTTATAAACTTAAACACTATGTAAATTTAGTGAGGTTAACTACAAAATCAAATATAAATATATTTGAGATATATACACTATAAAAATTAAAAGTTAAAAATTAAAAGTTAAAAATTAGCGAAAAATCGATATCTCAAAAATAGTGTACTTTACTATAATATTTAAGGAGCTCAAAACTTCTTATATAGAGAGCGAGCTAGTTAACTTACTCCTGAGCAATGCAAATTAATTGAGTGCATGAAATCATCTCGAACCTGCAGCGGTCCTTTGCTTTGCTTCGATTTCAGCAGTTAAGTCTTATGTCATTCAATCAATAAATGACTATAGCAAACTGAATAGAGAAATGCTATGATTGGTAGCACTGTATCGGAAGTTATATCATTAGACTATCGCAAACGCATCGTACAATCTTTAACTTAAGAAACGATCACCAATCAGTGATTTGAATAAACGTTATCATTAAAGCGGTCGAAAAAGATTGGTCCTATGTATACATGGTTGTTGTGTGTGTTATTCCTTGAGTCTCAAGGTACATGTCTGACACAGAATTAAGACGATTGGGTGCCATCCACGGATGGATTACCGTACATGTGTACATTAGATAAGATCTTGTGGTGTCTAATAATCACTCTATGATGTTCGGGTCCGTTGAGCTGAGGCGAATTCATAGTACTTGAACCTCAATGGAATACTTACCGAAGGAACATTATGAATATGGTTATCCTGCTTGATCGATGCGAGTCGGAGTATGTACGGTATCGTGGAGAGATGTAGGTTTATTGGTACCTATCGAAAGGCACGCTCTTAGAAATGGTAAAAACTACACAACAAACAGGTTCACTAGATTAGTGCTATATTCCTAGGATTCATGATACTTATACTACTACCTCCAGCCTTACGTGAGTCGGGTACTAGCAACGAAGCTACGAGTATTGCATATTATAGCTTGACGAAATGACCTGTCAGAAGAAATTATCTTGCAACCTGCCATGAGCGTATACTAGAGTTGCATTCCCGCGACAATCCTCAGTGAAAAGCAACGGAATAGCTGTGGATATCTTTTGTGTGTAACTGACTAGCACATTGATGGAATCAGCTAAGTAGCATAAGTGCTTGTGCTCATAAGTCACTAACCGCGTGCGAAGGCTTCTTCTATAAAGGCTTATGCTATGAGTGACTGCATTAACACTATCTCAAGCCCATGAGACGCCGGTGCTTGCGCTATATACTGCTATAGGAATGTATGTAGTTAGCTAGCTGGTCGTTACGATCGAGCCGGTGCGGTATAGTACTTGTACTATATGCTTCTCGAAAGCTATTAGTGCTTGTAGCTATGATACCTGTCTCGCCGCTTGGTGATTCGGGTCATAGTGAATAGTACTTGTTGCTATAGATGAGCATGGTACTAGGTACGGGTACTATACTAGATAGTGTTAGTTACTAGTATATATATACATATAAGGCGGCGAGCCCATGTGTAGCCTTTAATACTGCTTTGCGTATATTAATTGCTGGGAATAGTTGCTCATTAGTTTTAAACGTGCGTGAGGCAAACTTAATCAAAATATACATTTGCAACATTTCTTCTTTACTCGGGTTATGGGGTATATCTCTGCTAGCATTTTATTGAAGTATTTAATAATTTATTTTTTCAAAGAAAAATATTAATATTATAAAGATTACCTAATTACTCTGCCAAAAATCTGAAATACCGAACTGCTCTACTCCTCATTAATATTTCTAAATAAGATGGATAATAAAATATACTAATTGATAGTTTTTAGTTATATTTTTGAGCTTTTTTTTTAATTCGTATCTCACCTACTTTTAGTAATTTTTTTAACGCAAAGTACTCTTTTATGGAAAACTGTAGAAATAAGTTCTTTTGATGTCAAAACAGAAGCACAAGGGTTAAGTACTAGGATGTCTTATTTTATAATGTTAATAGAATAGCGCAATAAGTTCCGTTTTGTAAGCGCGTAGTAATGTTAGTTTTTTAAATGTTTTTTTGAAAGATCTGATTAAGGTTTATATTCTACTGCTTAATAATCGGTTATAATTTTATATATTTATTATCAGTGAAAAAAGTTTTACATCAGGCCTAAAATCACTGGCCTTTATTTAGAAAAGGTTATATCAAGTTTGTCATGTTAACAATTATCTTAAGTAAACTATAATTCGTAAAATATTAGCTGTAAAAAATTATAGTGTTTCAGTTGATTATATTATCCTTTAAGCGAGCAGAGACCTTCAGTTCTAGTCCTTTTAATTAAAGTTTCAACTTTAAATTGATCTCAACATTTGGAAATTATAAATATTAACGGCAGGGCTCTTTATAAATTAAACTAAAAAATTTTTTAAAAAATCTTACGCTTTTAGCTTAAAAAGTTAAAAACTATGTCTTAAACATAATTTATTTATTTCCGTGGATCTGTAAAAATCTGTATTTAACGGAATAGCTATATTAATAACTAATTATTAAACATCTTATCTACAAACATAAACAATTTCACGTGTCCATAATAATTTGATACGACTTTATAAAATGCGTACACATCAGATAAAAATATTTTGAAATTTAACTTTTTGGCTAATGGAAGAATAATTTTCAACAGAAGGTAGGTTAAAATCAGCTCGATTTAAAAATCGAAATACTAACTGAATTCTTATAACGCAATTAACATAATAAAACAACTACCACCAGCAAGACTTTTGTTTAAGTTTTACACCTTTAACTAGGTTTATAATCTTATAGTCAATTATAATTCAAAAATTAGACTTAGAGTGATATTAATATACAGCTTTGCTTCCTTTATTTAAAAAAATATGTGAAAAAAATGATGATATATATATTTCTTTGAGCATAACGTGAACCATAGGGCGCTCAATAACATTCCTTTTCGAGTAGATATACCTCCTGAGCGGTAATCCCCTGTTATACTCGAATAAGTAGGAAACACGGCTTTTTGTGATTAAATCTTTTAATCTAGCCAAGTAAAAATCACCATACCCAATACTTTTTGTAAGAAGTCAGCTAGATCTACCAAGGTTTATAGGAAAAAAATAAATCTTTTAAGGTAGTAGACTTTTATAAGCTATTATTAGTCTAGGATTTTGCTATTCTTTCTAATTTTTTGCACCAAGAATATAGCGTAGAATTCTCTTTTTGAAAAATAATAGAAATTATATCAGAAACGTTGGTATTCTAGGAATCATTGTTATTATCTGAGGGGTTATTCTTTAGTTTTTCTTGAACAGCTTTAACGGTGCGGATCATTAAAGTCTTTAGTTTTTTACTAGGGTAACCCCTTTCTAAATTTCTATCATAAAGATTCTTTGTGAGAATCCAAAAATCTTTTTGATGCGCACAGAGGTGCTTATACCTGCGGGTGAATGGCACAATAACTCCTTTTAATGCATTAAGAGCTTGAGCAATGTTGCAGGCTGTGTAAAGATATAATGAAAGTTTTTAACCATAGATTATACAAACAATTTATTGGCTTCCATTTCTGAAAAAGAATCTAAAAAGCAGTTAGAATTGTCTTGTTTTATATCCATAGCCCAGTTTAATCTAGTACAAAGCGACATATGCTTCGCAAAGCCATAAATTGCACATTTGTGTTTTTTCTCCATTTGAGCGAAGTATCGTCCATACATCTTTTATACAATTTGATATAGGGAGCAAACATGAAATTACCAATTTGAAAGTAGGCTAATTAAAATGTGGCAGGAACCGCAGCAGCCGGATAACCCATAGCTATCTGTTGAGGAAAAGATCCCGGTTCATAATTTTTTAAAGTAAACCTCCATTTTAGGCAATTTTTATGAGTATTTTAGTTTAATTATTATCATATAAGGAACATTTGCTTATTATAAACAGGCAGTCGCATTAATTTTTTTTGAGCTTTCCTCTTGTTCACGTCCGTACAGCTGTACTTTATATATATATCTGTGTATAGTTAATTTCTAAAGGCTTAAAGGTTTAAATACCCTAAAACTATCCCGTTTATTGGTAAAGAAATTATTCTATGGTATTTCAATAAGAGTGTATAGTATGAGAAAAGAAAGCTTTACGTTCGATAAGACTTTCAATAAGTACTCTATCGTAAACTTGAATAGTGCTGGTGCATCTATAAAACCAGTTAAACGGCCTCATATTATCTAAGTTTTTCTTTGGATAACGTTTTACACCGATAATTAAGGTTTAAAAGCTTGTAGTAGATCTCAATTCAACAATTATCAACTTTGAACTTGCACTGATATCGATAATCGATATACATGTTTCCTTCATTCTTGAGCAGCGATTGTCATTTTGTCCCCCTCTTTATTTTCACCTTTTGCCTTTTATCTACCCCCTAAGAAATTTAACACATAAATTAATCTTTGATTTCGCTGAGAGGTTGTACAAAGAATTAATTAATTTCTCTAAAAATAAAGCGTTACTTGCATGAAAACGCGTAACAATACTTTTTGATACAAGTAATAGTTTGATAATCAATCAATGCTATTAAAGGAAATTAAGTTAATTGCTTAAAAAACCACCAAAGTGGTATCGTGTCCAGGTTTACAGGTTGCCAACAACGACAATGAAGAGGACCTTATAAATTGAGAGTAAAACTTTATACAAAAGTAGCATAGACAAAGAAAATGAAGGGACGTGAAGGTGTAAAGAACTTTGCATTTAACATATAAAAAAGAAAAGGATTTTGAGAATAATGCCAAGAAGTAAATTAACATTTTTCAATATTACTTCAAAAAAAGGGGAAACCTAAAGATAGCAGTGAAATATACTTATAGTTGCAAAGAAACTTGTAATCTTCAAAAATATGAATATACGTTTCTAATTACTATTAAGTAAATTGGTTAAATTTCCACTAATAGTTTAATAATGTTTATTTGTTGATTATGTCAACCAAATATAATTAAAATTTATGTCTTTTAAAAGTCTCTGATATCCCAATTAAATCTTAACCGGTTTAGGTGAGTTTGATGGACTTTTAAGTATTCAAGTTCATTATTTTATAATTAAAATTTACAACTTGACGCCTGTCGCATGTACTCTAGTATAATTATAATTTCTATTTAAAAATTATCTTGTAGGAATTGGCGTGCTCCCCTATTATGGTATTTAATTGAAAATTTTGTACAAATTTACAAACTAGTAAAAGTAAGTCATATTGCGTAGGGATTACTACATCTAACTTACGAGATAATAAATAATTTCCTCAGTATTTATATCACTTGTTCATATTGTGGTTCATAATTCAGACCTTGAGTTAATTTTAAGAAGCATTTTTAATTGCGGCAGCGGCTCCTCTAGAGTTTTGTTTTTAACCGTGCATTATTGGCACTTTTATTTTTAATTTTTCATGCTTTCTTCCCATAGACTTATTAAAATTAAATTCATGAACAGGAAATATTGGATGTTAAATACATAATAATTTAAATTACTTGCAAACGTACCAAATATTGCTAATTATGTTCATGAGTATAAATTCCTTCCTCAGATATATGCGGCCCCCTTCACCAAAAATATATTAGTCAGTTGAAGATACGAGTCAGTATACATCACTAACTTAATGGTTATAAACCTGAAATCTAGTATTTCTGTTACCTTTAATTTTGTTGAAAGTGGATTTTTTGAATTAAATGTTCTCTTTAAATAAATGCCTTGCTTAACTGTAACCTTTAGTAAGTGTGCCTTTGTTAAAACTTCATACATTGCTTTTTAATCTAATGAAAATTTTATACAGAACTTTTATAATATAATATAAATATAGTTTAATTAAAAAACTTTTTTCGATATTTACTTAAAAGTTTATCAACTCCCGCGATATAAAATTTGCACTCACCGACTCTACAATAAAACAAACCTACGTTAGGAAAATTTAGAACTATGACCTCTCCACAACACCAATAAAATGAAAAACCTTCCCTGGAGTGAGGATTACGGTCTTTTTTCTATAATCTCGAAAATTTATAAAATGCATGATTCGCAACTAAAATATTTTTGAATAAAAAAATTAAAGCTTGAAGGCGCAAGCAAAAATCATAGTAGGTGGCAGAAAGCCTACTAGCAGTAGCGCTTGCCGGTGTCTTCAGGCACCACGCTAGGCTTAGTCCGGGCCGGGTATCTTCCGCTTTTCCAGTCTCTCGGGATAGTCATTTAAGCTCTATAAAAGAGCGTGTACACTGGTGGACACTTGAGCTCCACCCTTACAGATGAGGGGAATTTTGATTGAAGCGTGCGTCTTAAAGTAACTTACGATGACCGACCATTGTATGCCAGTGTCTAAAAAAAATCGAGAGCTGCACTAAAAACTTTTTCTTGTTTCCTAATATAACGAGCATTTAGTAAATTTTTAAAGCTACCTAAACAATACTTTTAAGTAGTCAAAATGGATTTAGTTTTCTATGCTAAAATACAAAATCAATAACAAGGATTGCACACAGTTTTTTAGAGGGAGGAATACAACCATTTTCTTTTTTCTAAATTATTTAATAACTTTGATTACACAAAAGCTGTAACTTTTTTGGGACCTGATCGTTATACTTTCGGCATTTATTGAGGGCTTCTTGTTTTACATATAAACTTATATTTGTTATAGTCTTTGAATATATTGATTTTTTGTATCTAATGCTTTTATTTAACAAAAATGTATTAAGGAGAGATTTTTATTTCGCCAATTATAATAACTATAATGGAAAGTTTTGCAGAGTAGGCCTGGCTTACAAAAAAACCACTAAAAGGTTAAGACAGGTTTTTTAAATCCTTAAATCACCTCTAATAGATTAAATAAACAATTTATAAAAAATTATTAAAAAATTGGCTTTAACCAAGTAAAAAGTAAAGCAAAAAAACGTGTTAAACCGTTCCTAATGAGAATAGAATCACATGAAATGGATGAATGCTGGGAAAGTACTGTTAGTAAAAATGTTACGGCCCCCTTTTGTGGAAGGAAAATACAAATTTAAGATAATTTGCAGAAAAAAAACATCTAGCACGTAAAAAGTAAAATGTTAAGAAAAAGTTAAGTCGCTTGTGAAAGAAATTTTTAAATGGAAAAACGCAGGGAAAGTACAGTAACGGCCCTTTATAGTTTGTATGTACTTGAAGTCGACACCAATAACGAAAAGGTTCTATAATAAAGTTAATAAAGTTAATAAAGTATTCTTAGCACTTTATGAACAACATTAACTTAATAAAGGGAGAGCACTCACGGCTTTATATTGCCAGATAATAAGTACTGCCGTAATAATAATAAAAATTAAATAGAGATTATCGCAACCAAACTTAATATAAGAAAAATTTAATTTATTAATTTAGGTAATTTCTTAAATTATTTTACTTAAAAAAAACATTAAACTTAAGCATAGAAATCGGCGTAAAAATAATATCTTTTAAATTTATAACTTGTTAGCATAATTTTTTATTGAAAATTTAATGAACTCTTAGATCATTCTTTATAAAGCATATGAGGAATTGCATATTCGAAAACTCGTTAAACATTTGTTATAAGTTAAAATTTTTCACTTCACTTTTTTCATTATCAATCGAATAACAAACTAATTACCTTTCAATTAAAATAGGTAGAAAAAGTTATTTTTTCTGCAGGCTTATAAAAAAACCATATTGGAAGCTTTTTTATAAAATCAAATAAATTTCAATACTGCGATAAGTAACGTTATTTTGGGTTTCTTTATAATAACTTAATAAATTATTATGCACAAGAGGAATTGCAAATAGCAAAAGTGATTTATTAAATATGTGAAAAGTTTAAATTTTTCGCTTCGCACTATTCATTTTGAAATGAAGAACAAACCAATAATCTTTTTAAGTAAAATATAAAGGAAAAAGTTATTTTATGTATAGAAACTTTTAAAAAACACAATAATTGAAGTACTTTTCAAAGTTTAAAATAAAAAGAAATTATTTGCAACTAGTAACTATTATTTAAGGTAATTTATAAACAAATTACTAACTTAAAAATTGTTCTTCCGTTATGTATGAAAGGAAGTGAAATTAGCGATGGGCGAACTAAAAAAGCTGCTAAAAAAATGGTTGTTATTTCGTTCAATAAACTTTATATAGAATCATAAGCAAAAATTATTTTATTTAGTATAGAAAAATATAGTTTGTATATATAAAAAGAAGAATTTATGTCTTTATAAAAAAATATTTTATTTTTAAAAGAATAAACAAAGTAGTTAATCATATTTATAAATTTCAATTTATTTTAAGTTGAAATCGTTAAGTAACCATTATGTAGTATTTGACATTTCAGACTTTACACACTTTTTTTAAAAAACATAATATTATTGTATAGTTCTAATCGCTTACCTATATTTTACCATTTATAATCTAATTTTGTTCTAAAAATTAAACTACATATTGTATAAAATTTGAAAATAATTATACATCAAAAACATTGATATTTAAGATTTTTTTAGTATTAAAATTAATATAGAGCTATTTTTTTTTCAGATCAAAATGAATAAAAAATTAAGTTATTTATAGAATTGTCAATTTGTAAAAAATACTCATTAATCTAATTTTAAACTTGAAGTATATATTAGACAAACGTTGCGCAGTATTCTTCCTTTCTAACTATATTTTTATCTATAATTAATTTTTTTAAAGAATTAGTATTGAAGGGGATATATACCTCTTCCAACAAGAAAAATATGAAAACCTCAAAAAAAAAAATTTAGATATTATATTTTATACCATTTTTTGCATACTTAATCGTTTTAAAAAATATTAATATCAGGTTTATTGTAGCTAGTAGTATTTTTTGTTTATTTAAAAAAGATCCCTTCTTGCTTAGCTAAACAGTTCCAAACGCTAAAGCATTTATTAGTGTCTCGAACATCAGATTATGCCAATTGCTTCTTTTACTTTTAACAAACATCTGTATTTAAAAAAATTGCTTAAAAAAAAAAATAGAAACTTCACTTCACTTATCTAACTTTACTGAAAACGAGAAACACTTCATGAACTTAGTAAGTTTGCAACAGTTAATTGACAAGTTTCCAGAACTATTTGAACGGCAAAAGTTTATTTTTACAACTGATCATCTTTACTGTGTCACTTTTGAACAACTACAAAAAGAAATTAATAATATTTTAACAGTAAAAGGGATTATTTATATTAGTTATATTTCTTTAAAAATAAATTTTAGTTGTTTAGGTAGAGCGAGTATAATTGAACTTGCTGACTTCTTGAATGTCGACATCACTTACATCAACAAAGTCGTGGATGTAAATTTATCGAGCGTTAGTAGTAAATTTTGTAAGATCCACGGAGAACTTTATTCCAGGTGTACTATATTTTTTGTACTGCTTACCCTGTTTTTTCATGTTCTATTTTCTAGGGAGCTATTGAAGAAGTACACTTCCTCAATCACTAAACTGTTAGGAGAGATGGGTGCTTTATTATACATAAAAACTTCATTCTTGCATATTAAATTACTTTTAAAATGTTTATATGTTTAATATTTACACTATTAGGAGAAGTTGATTTAACTTTTATATCTAATCACTTTAAGTTACCTAAAGAAACCTTGTTAAAAGTTAATTTTTGTTTAACTTGGACTTATAAAAATATAATATATTCACTTTATTATTGTAGATTATAGAAGATGCTGGCATACCCATTCTTCGTGGAAGGGCTTCAAATTCGCATCTTATTGCTCCTACGTTTGCCTTTCGTATTTCTATCAATAAATAAAAAAAAGTTTATGTTTTTAATAAAAAAGTTCCTTCAAGTCAGTCCGGTGTCACAAAGTTCTTGGAGTCTTTAGAGCTTTGACTAAACCCCTGCTACTTAGTGTTATCAAAGATAAGTATCATTTTCAAGATGACTTGTATGGTATTTCTTGGTTCTTCATTGTCCACCCCTTCAACTTTTTATACCGCAATACACCTCGCTATAAAATTGTTGCTTTCTAAATCGAAAAATGTAGGACTTCAAATCTACTGTTACTTTGTTTTTTTAGTTTTACATGCTCTTAATTTAAATTTTAAAAATTTTCACTGATCGGTTTTTTTTAACTTCTATAAATTATATACTGCTAAATTATTGGTTTTATATGAAACTATACCAGAACCTTTTAACTTATTTAACTATTTTTTTAAGATGTTGTGCGAGGCTTAATCCAAGAAAAGCTTTTGCTTGGAACTATAGATAGTAATTAAAAAATATTTATTTAGAAGTAGTTAATAAATATTGTGAGTAGACGCTCAAAAAGAAATGATTTATACGCCCGCAATTTATAACTCTCTGCGAGAACAGTGGCTGCGGGAAACTTTATGCCACAACGGCTATTTAGGTATCCTATAAATATTGGGTAAAAAGTTGTTCTTATTGGTGGATAGCAGAAATTTCAGTTTTACAGTGACTTTAAACTTTTAATACATTAATTATAAAAAAAGTTAGTATGTAATAGCTTTGGAGAACCTTATGCCTTTTAAAGTAAAAATTTTACTAAACTTTTTACTATATTAACATTTTGTTCGAGGTAAATTATAAATTTTGTCCGATTTTACGAAATTAATAACTATTGCGATTATGTGTACGTTGAGAAAAAAGCTGCTCCATCCTTTGGAAGTATAATAGTTTATTATGTCTTTTGTTTATATTAATACTTTTTTTTAAAACCTTTGATGTTATTCTAATATATATACTATATACTAGAAACTACTATATTTTTCGTCAATTTGCTGATTCTTGTATACTTTATTAAAAGTTGGTTTTTACCGATGAAAAGGATTTATTATAGTTCAAATTTAGTTTTTTAAAACTTTTGTTTAACTTGTAAAATTTTTATTACTTCTATATTTTTATTGTTCTTCTTGACTGTTAGTAAAAAGTTTGATTTTTCTTAATGAATATACTATGGTTGAACCGAAACAAAAGTTTAATAGACTTGTTGAACAAAATGTTCTTTATAAAAAGTAAAGGAAACTTTTTACAAACAATACATTGCTAGATTAATAAAATAAATTCTCCTTTAATTGATATTTTCAACTTTATAAAATTATTTCTTTTAACTTCTATAAGAGAGCTCCAGAGCGTTGGCTATGGGAATCCCAAATACAAGCATTAAGAGATATTGTAATCAATTTCTCGATGGCGTACTTTTAAGCACTTTATTTATTGGTAAAGAACTTTTGCGACAACTTTACGATACTTTTCGGGAACTCTTATTTTGGAAAGGCTTCATTTCTCTTAACGAACTTGTGAGCTTTCTTAAATATTATAGTTTTGTAGGATTTTTATAATTCAAAGTAAAGTTTGTCAAATTTTTCTTTTTGATTTGTGTGTAAATCACATAGTTTATAGAATTTGAAATTTTTACAATTTTTATTAATTTGTACCAAAATTAAAAATTTTTTATAATTTTAATTTTTATTATTTTTATATTTAGAAAGATTTTACTTCCTGTTTAACAATGAAGGATTGGGAAATTTTACTTTCTTTTCTCAACTCTGCCTCAGGAAATTTCGACAAAGCCTTTGAAACTCTCCAGTCAATTCAACTTGAAGGCGGCTGCGGCAGCCTTGCTCAAACCAACTTTGATATTATTTTTATTAACAAGAAGTATTTGTAGAAGTTCCTTTTTTAATTGATTTTGTATATAAAATTTATTTTTTATGAAGAATGTTGTGCACGAGACAATTTATTGATCAACTTTCAGACCTATTAAAGTCCACCGTTCAAAATCTGGCAGTTTTTTTTAAATATTATTTATAAAATCTAGATTAATTTATAATTTGTTATTTAATAAAAAATTAATAATGGAATTATCTTCTTTTCTTAAATTTTTAAATTTATATTATTTTCTAAACTCTGAAATTTTTTACTAATTAATATATTTTCTAATATAAAATCTCAATTTTTTAGTTTATTTTTTTTGATAGAAATAAATATTGAGATTAATTTACTATTAAATTTTTAAATTAATATTTATCTTTATTTTACCTCCAGAATTTTTAGATTATTTTTTTAATAGTGATAAATAGGGAGATTTATTTTCTTTTCTTTAAGTTTTTATTGTATATTATTTCATAAAAATTAATTTTTTATTATTTTCATTCTAAATTATTAGTTTTCTTTTTTTAGTAATTTAAATAAATAGGAAAACTTGTTTTGTTCTCTCTCTATATATATTTTTTTAATGCTGAATTAATTTTTTTTATTAAGTTTAAATTCGATTATTTATTATACTCGAAATTAAATAGCGATTTATTTACTTTTCTTAAAGTTTGAATTTTCTTTTATTTTATAAAATTATAACTAATTCATAAGCCAATATATTGATTTTTATTACGAAATCAAAATTTTTAAATCATTTATCTTAATAGAATAAATCAAGTGAATTTTTTTCTCTGTTTTCATAATTATTTTATAGGAATTTTAAACTATAAACAACAAAGTAATTTCGCTTATGTTTAATAGTCGTTAATGTTCATAAAATTAAAAACTTTTTATTTTTTTAATTTTATTTTATAGTTTTTCTGTTATAAAGAAAACCCCTTTATTGTTGTTTAGCTGTTTTAGATATTACTATTTTAATTATTTTTACTATTACATCTAGAAATTTTAGTTTTCTCCAAGTTATGTAACTTTTTTATTATCAATTTCATATATAATTCAAAATTTCCCTGTAACTGCTTACTTTATTCTTTATTTTAAATTACTTTTACTATAAGTTACATTATTATTTTAAAATTTTATTATATAACCTTTATTACTATAATTTACTCTTAGTCACAATTATAAAAAAATTTAATAATTTATATTATTAATTTCTTTGAGTACTTGATTTTTGAAGTTATTATTTATTTTTAGTACGTAAATCAAAATTTATTTTACGTTTCGATTTTAATACTTTTTGAATATTTATTATAATATACGTTTAGTATTTATTTTTATAAAACATTTTATTATTTTATTAAATTTTACTTTTAGTTCTTTATTAAAAATTTACTTTTTGATTATTTACTTTTATACTTAAATTTTAAATTAATAGTATTATTTTCATTCAGTTTACTTGTAATATAATGAACTTTATTTATAATTTTCATTAAAATTTACTTTTAGATTTTACTTCATATTATCTTTTATAATTCTCATTTTATGATCCCTAATAAAATTTTATGTTTTATATAAATGTATTTACTTTTTTATATGAAACTTTTTGTAGCTCAGTACTTTAATACTAATAATTTTTTTTTTTTATTTTCTAGCGTTTTTATATTTATTATTGTTATAGACTTTTAAGTACGCTCAGGATCATTTTCATAATAAGCGAATGCTCAAAAATAATTCACTTAAAGAAAAAAGTATTATTTATCTTATTTCTACTTTTTAATATATATATTTTATAACAATGTAGATTTGTTTTTTGCTGAAGTTGAGAAGATTTTATTTATAATACTATTTCTTATTAAAGTTAGTTCTCAATGTAAACTTTGCTTATATTTTAACGAATAGCATGCTTTTTCAAAGAAAATAGTGAGCGGCTCATCCAATTAGTTGTTGGTGACATTGTTGAAAAGGTTTAAATATTTCTTTTTTTTATATAAAAATTTTGTATTAAACATTTTTAATTAACAAAAATTTGAAGAAGTTTTTTTAATATAGAATTTCTTCATTATTATGTATATTTTTTTAATGTTTTAATTTTAATTTTTTTTTTTAAAGCTTTCAATTAAAAAATACCACTCTATCATGTTGATAATATTCAAGAATTTAATAATAAAATAAAATTTGTTTGCGTTATTTTATTTAAAATCTTTTTCCTTTTCACATAAATTTCAGCATTTTTTTATTATAAATTTTTTTTATAATAATATAAACTAAAAAAAGTAACTAATAAAAAAAAATTTTCAAAAAATAATAAATTAATTAAAAATATTAAAACAAAAGAAAATAATATAAAGTTTTCTAAAATTTTTCATAACTTTTTGCATGTAAACAAAGTTTATAAAAAGTTTTTAAAGATTTTTCCTTTATTTATTGCACATTTACTAAATTTTTAATATTATGATTTTTGTTTCAATTTTTATCGGTAATGCTAATTATTATAATTAAATTACTTTAAAAAATTATTTTTTTAATTTTTTATTTATAATAGACAGCAAAAATAACAAAAAAAAGTTAACAAAAAAGGATACCAAAAAAAAGCAATTAACATTTTTTTATAATATTAAAATTTACTATAATAATTTTTAATTTGTGGTTTTTTTATACAATTTGTTTTTTAGTTTTACGCTTTATTATAACTTTAAACATGTTTCTATTTCTTTTTATTATTATTACAATTCTATTTATATTTTTTATATATCTGAAACAAAAATTTAAGTAATTCTTTTTATTAAAATTTTTTTATTTTTTATTTTTTTTTTTTTTAAGATTTTTATTTTTATTTTTATTGTAAAGGAAACTACTTTACTTATTCACTATGGAATGTCAAAACCCTTTTTAACGTCGTTGCTGAATTATTTAGTTCCTAAACTTTTCCAGGAAACTGCAAAGGTTTTTGATTTATCATTCTTTTATTTAAAAAAATTCAATTCTAATTTTAATATAAAAAGTTAATGTTTTTAAATTTCTAGAAAAAAAATAAATAATTGCAAACTACTTATTTTATTTTTTTCAATTCTTGAATTTTAATTTTAATTTTATAGTTATAAGATAATTCAATATTTTTTTTTTTCAGTTTGTAAATTATAATTATAATTTTATAATAAAAGTTAGTTATATTTTCCAAAATATTTGAAAACAATTAATTGTTAATTAAATTTTACTTTTTATTTACTACCAATTTTTGTTACTTGAATTATTTTATTTATTTTATATTACTTTTCTAATTTTTATATAAACTTGAATAATTTTAAATGAAAATTAACGTATACTGATATAATTTATTTTTATTAATTATATTCTTGTTATTAATTTCAATTCTAATTATATACCACTACTATTGTTATTTTTATAGTTATTTTTAATACATTTAATAAAAAAATTGATTTAAAAATTTTTAGAGTCATAATTTTTTTTAATATTTTTTATACTATTTCCATTTTTTTTTAGTTATTTACTGATTGCAATTATTATTTAAAAATAAAATGTTTCTAATAAAAAACATGCGCAGGAGTTTTCCAGTTCTACTTTAGAAATTGAGGAACTGAAAAAGGTTCAAAGAAAAAATGATCTTGAACAAAAATTTTCACAACTTTTAGATTCTGCCTTTCTATTTACGGAGTCCTTCAAAATCTTGCCAAGTCGCTAATTATACTATTGATTACTCCTTTTATACTATTTGAATTCATATTTATACTCTTCAATGTTGTTAAATAGTTTATATGAAACAAAAAAGAATTTTATTTATTGTTTATTTATTGTTTTTAAGTTTTTTTTAAGTAAATGTTTTTTTTTACTAAGCAGAACCCAGAAAACTGGAAAAATATTTTATGGCAACTCTGACTGGCCAGTTAACTTTACTTTTAAAAGGGTACAGCCTTATGAATTTCGATTGGTGTCCCTCCGAGGTGTGCATTTATATTTACTTCTTATTAATTTTTTTTTTTACGAAAACAATAATTATGAAAACAAAGAAAATTATAATTAATATTGAATAAAAAGTTATAATAAATAATATAAAACCAATAATTAAAAAAACTTTAATTAGTGAATAATAATATAATAAAATTAGTAAAGTCCGAAAAATTAATTGTAAACATTGAAAAATAATATTAAAAAGAATAAGAAGAATTTTTCTTTACGAATAATGAAAAGTTTTGTATTAATTTTATAATAAATTATAATAAAAATTTTTTATTTTATTTAATAGTTTTATTTTTTCAGCCTTAAAAATATTACGGAAATAGTTTTCTAATTACTTATTAATATATATTTTGTTTTTTTACTTTTTTAGTCATGAAAATATTAAGTAAAAAGTTATTATAAGAATTTTTGTTTTTTAAAAGTTTCATGATTATTATATAAAACCAGTAAGTGATTTTAAAATTAATTCATTATAATAAGATTTTTAAAAATGGAAATTTTATATAATCGATATTAATTTTTTAGTCATAAAATAATATTAATAAATAATCATAAAAATTTTTTATGTGAAAAAGTTAATATTACATTTTAAGAGAAAAAGCGATTCCAACTTATAAACTTTTTTTAATATTTTTTTTAATTTACTTTGAGATTATTATGACAACTTTTGTAAAAAAATTCTAACACATATTTTTTATTCATATTTATTTATTACTATTTAAAATCTACACAAAAGTCGGAAGAAAAAAATAAATCTTCAGAAGATTTGGAAACAGTTTTAAGTAAATTTCCTGATCATGAGGGGCTTCTTGCCTTAAACGAATTGGAAAACTCTACTAAAAATAATAAGAAAGTAATTTATTTATTACTATAATTCAAAGAAATTTAATATTAAGTTAATCTAAAAAAAAAATAATAATAAAATATCTCACAAGTTTCATGGTAATTTTAAAAATGAAAAGCACGTGCATGTAAAACTTTTTTGTTCTGTTTATTTTTATAATACAAATATTTATTACTGATAACATTATGTATTTAATTTTATTATTAAGAAACTTTTGATAATATAATAATATTTATATATATATCTATTATTATCCTTATTTATTATATTATTTTTATAACAGTATATCAATAACTTCAGCTAATAACTTTTGTTATTACAACTTTATTATTTTATTTTCACACATTTTTTATATGTATAATAATATTTCTTTCAATAAAAATTTGTTTATTATAAATTTCCAAGGTACACCATGGCATCTCTTAAATTTCCTTTAAGTAGACGCTCATTATTATAATAGTGTTAATGTTTTTTTTTCAAGTAAAACACAAGATTTATTGTATTAATAGGAAATTTCTTATATAAATTATTTTTTTTTATTTTAATAAATTTTATATTATATTTATTTTTATAATATAATTGCTATTTTTTCTTTTTATAACATTATAAAATATGCTTTTTTATTATTTATATCCTTATAAAAACTAAAAATATATAAATAACGTTTAAACTAGTAAAACCTAAAAAATTTTAAGTATAATATGAATATACAAGAAACTAATATGTAGAAATCTTTAATTAAAAAATAAAACTAAAAAGTTTTATAAAAGTTAAAATCTTAAAATTATAATTTAAACTCAAACAAAAATTAATATTGATATAAAAAAGTATATAAAATTTGTGCTTAATAAAATTCTAGAAGCTTCTCTATATAATTTTCTAATAATCATGCACCACAAACTTTGTAATAAGAATTATAATATAAGAATATTTTTTAATATTACACAAGATTTCCTGTAAAAAAAATATTTTAAAAGCACAAGACTGTCTTTATATTAACCTTTTTAAATCAGACACTATATTATAAAATAAAGATTATGGTAATTTTACTTAGCTGAAATGCACAAGATTTGTTATTGACGAGAAAAGGTACTTCAAAGCGTTATTTTTGAATTTTATTTATAGACACAATATTATAGTGAGAATATACAAAATATATCATATAATAAAGATCTTAGTTATCATTCTTGGTAGGACTGCCGGCCTCATACTTTTTTAAGCAAACTAATCACTACTGCCAAACTAAATGGATTATTTTATCGAAAACGCGATAAAAGAAAAGAAAAGTCACCACTTTTATTTTTATATAATAAAGTAAAGTTTCAATTTTTTTTTTCAAAAGACAATTAAAAATTGCATTGGCCTCCTCTTTACGCTTCCAATTGCACAGAACAGAAGACTATGCTTCGGCTTTCCACATAATTGTTTTATTACTTTTCTATGAAAAAACTGGTTTAACGTATTATATATATATATGTATATTTAATATAGTAGCTCTTGACTTTAGGATGTCTGCTACATTCAGACGGAAAATGTGTACCGAGCATTATAGAGAACATCCATGAATTATCCATATTAGCAGAGGAAACGGTTGCCGATCTACAATCTCTTCAGGATTCCATAGTAAAGATGACGGCATTTGACGCCGAAGAACCTAAAAAAGAAGTTCTTTGCTCGTTTGTTCAGAATAGACTTGAAGATTTAAAAAAAGAGCTTCGAATACATACTGAGTGGTGCGATAAAAATAATGGACGGGAGTAAAATTTTTATAAATGGTAAAGAGTACTTTGTTTATTATTTACCTAATAAAAAGAAAAGGTAAGGTAAGTTTGTTAACACCAAAGCTCTGCTTTCTGTCTTTCAATTTAGCTTTCACAGGGAAACATATGTCAACAATATATTATTAATTTTAAATATATGGCTCTGAATCGTTATTAAAATAAAAGTATTTTAGCAAAAAAATTATTAGTCGGAATGATCGAAAAATACAATAAATTGAAAAAATTTTATTACAATAAACTAACTAGGAAATTTCGAAAATACTTTATTTATTGATTTATTAGTAAACTCAAATTGATTTTTTAAAAACATTAATTATAAAACGTTGGGGCCAGAATCTTTAAAAAACAGTTTGTAAAAGTGTCTTGTTCAATTATAATAAAATCACAAATATACCAATATTTGGTAGCACTTGAGCAGTTATTAATTTGTAATCTTTTTAAATCATTTGCATAACTGTTTCAGCGCTGTCTAAAGTAAAGAAAAATACTAGATTTTGATATCATCCATCTACTTTTATAAACGATAAACAATAAACATTTTTTAGAAAAAAAGGAAGTAACTTTATGTTATAATTATAAGCTTGAAAGATATATATTCTATTACTATCATGCGTTCTATTAAAAATTGCACAGTAGGACATAGAATATGAAAGACTGAAATCTAACTAAAGATATTAAAAAAAAAAGATATTTTAGGAAACTTGTAGAACTACAGTTTTTATTCTTTTTCAATATCAAAATTTTTTAAAAAAAAGCAACCATAAAAAATTTTATAACTGAAGGATAATTAATAACTATAATTTAAAATATTCTGAAATTTTACGACGATGTTGACTACGCCAAACTGTAAAACTCATACGAGGCTCAGCAAATTTAATTACATTTTTATTTATTTTATTTGTCATTTCAATTCAGTCAAGCGCAGACGGTTCAGTTTTGCTGAAACTTTTTCATTATCTGGTTAGTCCATACTCATAAACATGATCGTGTGTGACTCTTCGCGGGAGTCGTCGGAAGCATGCGCCTACCCAGGGTTTCATGAGTGTTTGCATTTCGGAAAAAGACTGGCCGTCATGCAACATCATTTCGTACGAAATAAGGTACGCTGGCATTACTCACGGGAGTTTGTTTTCTTGCGTTTGCAGGAGAGCAATGGTCGATGGATTTTTGTAGGTCCAGAACAGAATGAGTGGGCCATTATAGAGCGCACGCGCACTTTATAGAGGCGCAGTTTTTTGTACAGAGATATCTTCACCTTTTGCGCACAGCGACAGGAAGTGCGCTAGGGTCGCAGCTTTGATTTTAACCCGAGTTTCTCCGTGTTGATGAGGTCATCCCAAAGTAACGTTAATTAAAAGGTATTAAATCCTTTCTTCAAAGTATATAAACGTAATTCGTATTATTGAACGTTAAGAGATGAACACAATAAATACATAAAAACCCCGTCCTTTCCTCATATCTACATCATGGTTGCTTTTTTGTAGTCCTTCCTTGCCTAAACAGATAATAAATATTTGTATTGAAGTGCATCTTTTTAACCCAGTAACTTTTTTTTTTTAATTTTTTTTTCTATTTCATCTGAGTGAATTATCTTAAATTTTATTTTTTTTAATACCTTCTTTTTCTTAGCTTAAGGTTGATTAAGTTTTCCTTCAGCTCTAGTAATTATATTTACAAGTTTAAACCACAATTGTAGATATTTTAAATTAACTCTAATCAATATTTATACTCGGTTCAAAGTTAATAAAGTTATCCCTCAATCTATTTATACTTTGCATATTTTGCATTTTAACGCTCCACAAGATTCTTGAGACCTTCAAATAGTTACAATACTAATAAAATTCTTTTTATCGGTTAAAAATAGAATTATTTTAAGACAAAAAAGCAATAAAATCTCGGATATTTATTAAGTAAATTAAGATAATTATTAAATAGTACGCAGAGCTAATAAAATAAATAAATATTTCCTTGTAAACCTTATTTACAGTTTGTAAGTGGCGTCAGTTGGAAATATAAGCTAATGTTAAGCTAATGCACACGATACAGGTTAGAATATTTAAAAAAGTTGGAGTGGAAGGGTTACCTGAGGCAACCCCTTAAGTATGTAAACAAATTAAATAATTACAAGGTGCTTGTCAGAATAAAAGAGTTATGACCCTCAAACCGTAAAAGTTTTATGATCAAAAATAGAGTAACTTTGTAAAAGCAGTCGCGTTTGCCATCTATGCAAGCTTTTGCTCTTTGGTACCTCGATGAGCTAAATGCGGTGAGGATTATTTGACCGCAAGGTGTACAAACCACGAGACTCGCTGCTAAATATGCAAATTGTGGCGAGACACATAGCCTAATCATCAAGGCTGCAAATATTATCCGCGTAAGGCGGCCATCTAATCCGCATAGTTCACTTCGTCAGCGCCAACTACAAACAGTACTATTACCCGGGGGTCTCTTACGCGTCTCCTTTGAGGACAAATCTCATCAAGATTTTATCAATATCCCATTAGGTCCAAGCCCCCTGGTCACACATCGTAGTCGACAATAAGGCAGATGTTAGCAAATTTTAAAGACAATTTTATCAGCAAACTTGAGGCTGTGAAAAGACTAGAATCTGTCTGAAACTTTTTCTAAGCCAAAGACGCACCGCCACATTCGACTTCTATTATGGAATGAAAACGGTGTCCAGAGGAAGAAGCAGGAGTTTCCCGAACTGCTACAACGAGAAAGAATTGATGTATGCGCCATCAACGAGATGCACCTTTTTCCTAATGTCGTATTTAATTTGTGCAATTTTGTTGCGTATCGCCAGACAGAATCGGTGACTTGGTAAAATGGAGTATACGACATCATTCGATATTTATGCCAGCTCTGCAAAGTGTCGAGGCAGTGGGGATCTCCCAGTGTATGCCCAACCAGATCTCGTGTTTGTAATCGCTATCTATAAATCCTCTAGGAAGCTACTTCCGCCCTCCGATTTGGACGCCATCTTGAGCGTGCCTCTTCTACTGTTTTGTGGGGAGAGGGGGAGTCGTGGTCTTCATTGCAAGCACCCTTTATGGAACAGTCGAGTCGATAACTCGAATAGCCACGTCCTTGACGCCTAATCTGATGAGCAACGGGCTATGTGTACTAGGTCCCCAGTAACAAACACACTAATGGCATAGCGAGCGTAGTTGGTTGCCATACCTAAAGATATATGTCTCTCACAGAAACTGAAGCGCTACACGAGCTGTCTTTCGATCACCTCCCAGTTATTTTCGACTTAGGGGACGAGAATGACACAACAGAGATTTTTACCCGTATTTTTACTGAATGGGAAAAATTCGGTCATGTATCAGAAACCACGTTACAGCCTTTTCTGCCATTACCGTCTACGCCCGCCCTGCTAGATGATACTGTTGCCCTTTTCTAAACCGCACTGAACATGGTTCGCTCTACTGCCACAACAACTCGTGAACTAACATACCTGCCAGAGAGTCTGTCTGAAGAACTAAAGGCAGTCGTATGCCAATGTCGATGTCTTCATTCGAAAAGCCATGTTACTGCAGAGCGTCTAAGACAAACTTGCGATTAATCGACTTCACAGGTGTATTAGAAAAAAGCTAATGGCCCATTTTGACGATAAATGGGAGAGCAAACTGCAGCGTATACCAGAATCAGGCAGCATTAGCCAGTTTTTCTTTTTGGGTTTTTGTTGAACAGGATCAAAAATCTGGGGCTTGTATCACTACCGCCCCTTCGTGACGGAAATATAGTGGCCGAGAGTAATGAAGATAAAGCTACGCCTTTTGCCCATGTTCTTGCTATCCAAAACGCGCTAGCTGCCCACTACACTGGTAATGTTGCTGCGTTCCCCCAGCTGAGCTTAATTTCTCCCCGTTAACTACGTACCATCTAGTCTAGCCTAGTTAATGTTGACGAGGTGCAAGCAATTGTCGAAGCGCTCCCTAAACGATAAGCTCCTGGTCTCGAGGGCACCACTAATGGGAAGCAGAAGAAAAATGCCATTAATAGGGATGTACTCTCTTTACCTCTCTATAAAATAGTCGACGCCCCTTGGCGCCTTTCTAATTCGATGGAAGACGGCGATCGTTGTAATACTACCAAAAACACTTAAACCGTCGGAATCAGCCTCTAGCAACTACCGGCCCATCAGTTTACTGTCAACGGCCAGCAAAGTGGGTGGGGCTGTTTTACTGGGCCGTCCTAATGAGGTCGTTGACGCTTGGAGAGCTTTACCGGAGTTTCAATTTGGATTTTGGCAAGGGCGCTAAGCGATCCAGCAGCTTCTCCCTTAACTGAACTGGACCACGCGCGCTTTTAATAAGAAGGCAACAGGCACTGTCTTCCTTGACGGTGGAAAGGGCATCCAAGCAGGTTTACCATGAAGGTCTGCTGCACAAACTGCTCTCGTTATCCGTTCCTCATAGCCTTTACAACGAGCTGAAATCATACCTACCTGAATGGTCGCGTCTTCAGCGTGCACGTGCGTGATACCCGACCACCGCTTCGATCTCATAGCAGGGATCCCTCAGGGATCACTTCTCTCGCCCCTTTTTATTTACAATTTACATGAGCGACGTGCCCTTGCCCCCCCGATCCATACACTCAAACGCCCTCTACGCTGCTGTTACGACTGTGTATTCCTCTTCAAAGTCTCCCGCCTTGCTACGCAAGCATCTACAGCGCTATCTTGACGCCCTTGCTGTCAGGTGCCATGATTGGAAGGTTACTATAAATGCGATAGAGTAAAGATATATTAATTTCAAAAAAAAAAAAAAAAAAGAAACTCGTTCCATTGTTGGTGCCCTTAACCTTTAATGTCATGAAGAATTCCATGGTGTTCTCAAGTGAAATACTTGAGAATCATCATCGATATCAAATTTTCCTGGGTGTCTCACGTGGACTGTAGGGGCGAAGGCCAAGGCAGCAACCAAGGCGCTTTATCCTTTACTTTGCGGCAAGAGTAAGCTTTTTTGCGAAACAAAAACAGCAATTGTTTTTGCTTTTACATCCAGTCAAGAACGACATACGCGTCTGCTGCTGGGACCTACGACACCACTACGTGGCGTGGACACTTCAAGTGCGACAGAATAAATCGCTGCGTGTTCTGGCAGGGGCGCCGTGGTCTGTGCGAACTGATGCTCTTCACCGGGAGCTTCAACTGGACCCTTTAAAAACTGTCTTCCAACGCCATGCCGTGGTCCTTTACGACAGGCTCCAGCAGGCTCACTACTCGCCTGCTAGTGAGCGAACTTATTTGCGAGCCATGGGACGGGACACGTTATCGCCGCCCAGGCGGCGCGCTTATGGGATATTTTTTTATGTTAATATAAAAAAATAGTGACACCCTGAATGCTCTTTGTAATATCTCTGCGATCACCTCTGATTGAGAGCTCGAGTATTCAAAGCATTTAACTCTATCGAGCACCAGAAACTGTTATTAATAAATAAATAAATAAATATCCCGGTATAGCACACAATGAGCAACAAAGTAAGCAGTAGAAAGAAAAAGAAAAAAAAAAGCCTGCACAAATGACCTTTATGTTTTCTCGCTACCCTTAAGCTCTTATTGCCAATAATTAAAAATCAGGCACAAGGAAATTGGGCGCTCGGTATAATACCGGTGCAGTAGCGTAGCGGCCAGAGGAAAACTGCAAATCTACATCCTGGCCTCATTTAAGATAGTGTGATATTTATTTGAAATATAAAAGGTTTGTGATACTAGCACAACATAGATTCTTTATTTAAAAAAGTTTCAGGAGACGAAAACTTATGTTACCTAAAATTAATTACTATTAAATTAAAATTGTATTAAGATAAATTTTATGTAAACGTGGTTAGCATGAAAAATAAAATATAAAAAATAATTAACTACCAGTATAACAGTAAAATTAACAAGTTTAGTGGTGATAGTAATAATTTTGAAGAGATTTTTTTTTTACTTAAATTAGTAAGTAATTCTTCATTAAGAGCAATATGACCTTTTTTTTAATACATTACCGCATTGAAGACGTGCTAAATAATCAGAAAACAACCCTATTTAAAAATCATAGCAGGGTCCTAGAGCTATAAACCATTAGGAAAATCTTAGGACGAAAACTTATTCATTCAGCGCATTATTTAATATATATTTATATATTTGAAAACCTAAACTTCTTAAATCTATAATTACTGACTATTTATAACATAAACTTTGCTACCATGAAGCGCCACTCTGCAGGCACTGCTAATTCAGCGAGGTAATATTACCAACCTGTCGGCTAAGCACGCTGAACTTAGAAAAGAAATAGAGGCTTTAACAACAAAGTTAGCTTGCTTGGAAAAAGTAAGTTGTACCAAAGTTATTTCTAAAAGATGTAATGAACCTTTTCGGTCAACCATTTATTAAAAATGAAAATAATAACAAACCTTATTTACCCCCTCCAACTTCTAGATGGACTTTGTTTTGAAATAGAGGAGGTTATCGATGACTGCCTTATATAAAAAGACCACTGTAGGCT
Source organism: Zophobas morio (assembly GCF_036711695.1). NCBI lineage: Eukaryota > Metazoa > Arthropoda > Insecta > Coleoptera > Tenebrionidae > Zophobas > Zophobas morio. The sequence continues at coordinate 209,475 of NW_026972279.1, read as the reverse complement.
TAACAGATAGTAGTACTAACAATACCAACAACATTAATTATATATATAATGAAAGCTGTAACTACAGTAAAAAATGGGAGTTTAAAAACGACAATAACAGTAATGCTAATAATAATAACTTTACTAATAGTAAAATTTTTAACAATACAAAACTATTAACTCTAATAATAACAGGTCTAATCAAGTCTTTGAAACCTTTTCCAAAGAAGAATTAAGATGGAAATATAACTATGCTAGTTGTGGTAACACTACCAATAAAAATAGTAATACCCCTAATAGTATAAACCATACCAAAACTAATATTTGCAACAGTATTGATAACCATAACGTTCATAATAATAAATCTCCTATGAGCAACTAGTCTAAAATTGATAGAATACCTCTGATTATAATACGTAACAAACCAGTTTGAGGATTTGTTAGACAACAATTCTCTAAAGCAAAATAGATATAAAAAGTGCAAAAGATCCAAGACGGCGGAATTAGTGTGAACGTAGTCTCCGCGGACAACTATTAAAACTGACACATACTCTTGACGGAAACTGCTGAAAATATTATGCATACCAGTTGCCTAGGAGAAAAGAGATTAAAGTGGTAATTCGCGGTATTTCCGCAGAGATAGATATGGAAACTGTAAAGGTAGATCTTATGTCTCATGGGTTTCAACCCGTCTGAAGCAATTAGAACGCGCTCGTTTAGAAAGGAGAGACAACCTCTGCCTCTTTTACTCGTCAAGCTACCTAGATGCGAAGCAAGAATCTATGACTTAAAAAGTATAGGGTATAGCGCTGTGTCGGTAAACCCCTAAAAAGAAGAGGGAGAATTGAGCAGTGCCATAAGTGTCAAATATTTGGACATACAAAGGAATACTGTAAGTCAAGCTAAAGCGGTGGTCCTCACGAGTCGAACTCCTGCACTAAAAGCAAGAATGAAAGCCTTCCTGAACCAAATGCTAAGGGGAGCATACTTAAAATTATAAAGGATGCATATACTACTCGGAAAATGCACCTATGAGAAAAATTTATAAAAAAGATTTCAACTAAAACTTCCAAGAGCTCTGAAAGTTTCGTTGAAGAGATATAAGCTACGCAAAGCGTATTAAACTGAACTTATCACCTGAAGCAACTAATACAGCTCCCTTAAACGACATGATGAATAACTTTGTAGCAACTTATCAAAGCGATTAACTCTCATCTGACGAAGGCCATAACGAAGTTATTTCAAAATTTAAATAATTAAAAAGTTGAATAAATCGAGTCTAACTCTTAGTTCTTTAAGGATTTTGGCATGGGATCCAACGGTATTCGATGCAAGAAGCAAGAACTACAGGAACTTATTGGCTTAATGAACTTAAACATAATTTCCATTTTTGAACAAATTTGAAGGAAGGTAATGGATTGACAGGTGTGACAGGGGAGATACTGGAGGAGGAGGCGTATCCGTCCTAATTAAAAAAAACATTATCTACCAATCGCTCTATTTTTTCGACCTGGTACGTTTAAAAGCTGTCGGCGTGAATATAGAGCTCTGGCACAATGGAAAATTGATATAATTGCTGCTTATTAATCACTGATAAGGTTACCCACAAAATTGATGTTGATAACATTTTGCGAACTCTTCCAGGATCTTAATGACTGAAGATTTAAACTGTAAAAGCCCTTTGTGATATAGCAGGAGGGAGCACGCCAATGGAAAGAGGTTTGCCGAAGTAGTCAACGGAAAAAGTTTAATTTTTATTGGTTCAAAGGATACAACGCATCGCCCAGTCAAAGGGGCTTGTAACTTTTTAGATTATCACAGTAACACAAAATATCTACGAACCCGTCATCGTCAATACGCTATTCGAAACCTCTTTTGAATCATAACTCCATACCCATAGAAATAGGTAATAAGTCGGCCTCGAGCACTTGGGTTAAAAGATTATTAGTCGGCCAACATTTCTGGCTCACTTAGAAAAAGCTGAGACACCATGGCGCACACCACTGAGAAAGCCCCTGATTCAGACTTGGCAGTTGGGCAGGAGGTGCTATAAAGGAAGCCTAGAGTAGGTCCACTTCACTAAAAGAACGCCAAAACCAGCAATATGACCTTCCAGACCATATCAGATCGCTGATTAAGTGAAGGTGAAAGTTGAGGGGAAGATATATGAACTCTTGCTTCCAAGGAGATAAATAACTTTACAACAAGAATTAACTCTCGAGTTAAAGAGAAATTAAAAGCTTGATTTAACGAGAGCTGAAAAAATAAATGTCTTCTGGGCCAGAAAATAATTCCCTACGGAAATTAACAAAGGCCATGAGACTGAGGATATAACACTGTTATCTATGACGCAGGACACCCAGCGACGAAGCCCTTCGAAATAGTAGAGGCATATGCTGACTTAATGGCATCCCACCCAACTATAATCCAACCATAATGAACACCATTCAAAGCACGCGTCCATTATAGTTACTGCTTGCCTTCTAAGACCTAAGTATGTAACTAAGTTAAACTTACCATCAGTGAGGAACTTATTACTTGTATCCAAACCCTTAATGCAAGGTAAGCCTCGGATTCTGATGGTATTTCTAATTTAATGCTTGAAAACTTAACTCCAGGAACTATTTCTCTGATTTCTTAAAATTAATTAGTCAAATACTTGCCGCTGCCTATTTCCCAAACGGTAGAAATTAGAAAATGTAATTTTATACCTAAACTAGGACCTCTAGCTGTTTTTTTCCCCCAATAACCTTGTTGTCCTGCCTAGGAAAATGACAGAAGCCGCACCCATTTTAGGTAACAAGAATTTGTAGGTATTATGTTCGTTTTGCCTAACTTTCAATTTGGAATTCGAAAAAACTACTTCCCAAATCACCAGATACACAACTTAAAAAAGAAACTACGAAAGCTTTAACAATAGGAAAGTAACAAGTGTTGTATTTTTAGATATTGAAAAAGCTTCTGATAAAATGTAACACGATGGTCTAGCCTCCAAAATGGTTACCGCTAGTTTCCCTTTTTACCTAACTACGGTAGTAAGCTCAAATATTACAGATTAAAGTCAGCTATTACAAAATAAAAAAAAATGGGCGCCCCATAAGGCCACTTATTATCCTCTTTACTTTTTTTCTAATTACATGTCCTATATGTCACATACGTCAAATATAATACTTAACCCAGTACGCTAGTGACAACCTTATTTTATAGTTACAAATCTGCCTAAATGATGTTTAAAAAATAGTCTTATTAAACAGTACTGGAGGCATGATTTTCAACATGGAGGTTTGTAATGTACTCGGCGATAGCTTTAATATAACAAGAAGGAGACTACTTCCTCCGATCCCTAGTCTCATTAAACCATACTGTCATCCCTCGAAGGAAGGGAGACTCCACATCCTTCTTACATCGTTTCTAAAACCAAGCTATGATCGTCTTGTATCCCTTATTATGCATGAAAAGAAAACTGTATTTAAAGACAAGCTTCTGTTATACAAATCGTTATGCGCCCCTGATGGTTTATACCTCTATCGCCTGGGACTACTCCTCGAGCAAACATATACATCGACTATAAATACAACAAAATCGCGTTCTGAGGATGGGGGTGAATTCCCCTTAATCTGTGCGCAACAGCCAACTACTTAGAGAGTGTAACCTCGAGCTTATTCAAAAATATTGTAAACTTTTAAGGAACTGGCTTACTGAGCTGGTAGCCTCGTAACATAATAACTAGGCAGGCACTTGAGTTATGACTCCTATTGGTACACCAATTACCAGCGGCCAAAGCATTTCCTAGATCTATTAGAGGGGGGATATGGCTGATTATAGCTTATTTTATTAGCCTATTAATATATATTTATATATATATATTTCTAATAATATAAAGGTATGAAAACAACTATTTTATTACATGTAATATAGTTATTACTTTGTCATTACGTCTTTATTTATGTACATGAGTTAGCTAAAGCGTATCTGTTCTTCTGAGTGAAGATACAATGAATAGTCAGAGGGTTGAGGCATCGCACCCTCAATAAATAGAGGGAAAGCAGGTTAAGCAGCAATGGACGGTAGATCAAGCCTATAGCAAGCCAGTGCTATAAAAAAAAAAGGACAAAAACTTTTTAACTTACTAAAACTTATACAATCAAAAATAAGGACTGAAAGGTAGGACCGCATCTAATTTAAAAAAAAGTATCAATCGGCTGATAATTCAAGAGAGTCTAACGCTCCATAGATATATAGTCGTTTAAAAAATTATCATATATTACAACATTTATCAAGTTTATGTCGCTTCTATTCTTCTAAGTTCAAGTAGATATTATTGTAGCGGAGCTGCACGTGCTAAAAGATAGTTATATGCTTTTTAACACATCATTATAGCATGAGTTCATGTTTCCTTCTTATCACTTTGCCTCTACGCGTTTTAAGGCAGTTTTATCACTGTATGCAAGTTACTCCTCAACTGTCGATGCATCAGTTAAACTTTCACTTGTTGGCTTAAAATTAAATCATAGAGCAAGAGGAATAGAAAAATTTTCTTTAAGCGATAAATTAAAAGGAAGTAAAACTATTAGTTTGTTTGATAATGTAGAAAGTACCACGAAAGTTACTAAGAAAATTGCAAACTACAATAAACCTATAATAATTGGGTGTAAAAATAATAGGGTTATTAGATCAACCAAGTGTTATAAATTACTTTCTAATAAAGTTGAAATCAATCACGCCTTTAAGTTGCTGACGGCTTTTGTTCGTCCTGTGCGAATAAAAGATTCTTTAGAAGAGATAAGAGCCCCTGGTACTTTTTTACAGCAGTTCACTTCTTTTTAATTTTTTTATACTTTTATTCCTAAAGCATGTTATGTTTCAAGATTTACATCATCTTTTATATTTTTAAAAAGGAAGTACGGTAGAGTTTTTTTTATCAATATATTTTATATAAATTAGGAAAGTTAAGTTATCATAAAGAAAAGCGCCGTAACTTTCTTAACTTTTTAAAAACCCAAGTAAGAAAAGGTTATCGAATATAATCTTTTCACCTTCATTGTGTTGTTAATATGTATGAGTTTTATGAAGGCGCTTTAAAAACTAAAGAAAATTTTGTAGAAATGTTTAGACAAGCCACACTCCAAGATTTGGGAGGTATTGCTCTATTTTATATCAAGTTTATTTACAAACTTTTATGTTATGTACTTCTTTTAGGAGTTTAATGATTTTTGTGATATTTTTATATATACAGCGGAAACTGTAGTTTGGCTTTTGTCCTACTTTTATCAATATTCAACTTTTAAACCAGGTAACAATGACCCAGCGCCATAACTTGCTGCTGTTACCACTAAGTTAGTAAAATTTGTACGTTCGCCTTTTAAACAGTTGTGTATACCTTATTTTTATAAATTTAATTTGTTATTTTGTACAGTTACTCATTTTTTTAATAATTCTTATAAAGGTTCATATCGTTATTATGAAACATTATAAATTATTTATTTGTACTTATAAAGTTTTAACATAAATTTAAATTTACATATTATGTTACAGACTCCACGGTCTACGGCATACTCATCGCTTATTTGTCCAAAACGAGCCACTTTTCACAAGTACTGTACCTCCTTCAAGTTATGAAAGAAAAAGATATAAAAATGAACGAAGTTTTGTATACCAATGCAATGGTTGCCTGCCTTCACGGTATTTATAAGCTTATAATTTTGGGGTTGGTAATTCTCTATTTTTTTTTGGTGATTAAAGGAAATAATTATGAAGGCGCCTTGCAACTTTTTGAGGAGGCCCGTCAATGTCCTGATATTCAGTTGAATCATTTTCTTTATACTAATGCACTTGTTGCTTTTATGCGAAGTTTCTCTTTTTTTTTAACCTTTATAACGTTCCGCTTTTATAAAAGTTGCTTAACAGGCGGACAATACCAAAAAGCTCTGGACGTATACGAACAAATGAAGCAGAATTCTTTGCAAATCAGTGCTTTTTATTTTTATTATTTTTACACCTAATGTTGATCAGTGGTGTATAGACAAAGTAACAGCCTCTAACGTGGCTCTGGCCCATGCAAGGTTTGTTGGATAGTAATATTAAACAGTAAAAATATTGAATAAGTTTAATATATTAAGAATGGGAAATTGGAAGGCTGCTTTAAACTTTCTCATTGAGTGCAAGTCTGGCAACGCCTTTGAGGTAGATGAAGCCTTCTATAATATTGCTGTGCACGTATGCTCGATAGGTAAACTATTTTTATTATTGCTATTCTAATCTCGATTATCCTTTTTTTAGGGAAACGTTCTGATTATGCTAAACTTCTAATTAATCAAATGGAACAAAAAAAAATAACACCGACAATTATAACTTATACTGGTTTTAAAGCTTCTAAGCAAATTTTTCTGTTTTTACATTTTTAATTAACTAAAGGGCTTTTGCAGTGTTTTATCAACGAAAATAATTTTAAAGCATCTCTAAAACTTTTTGAAGCCATAGAAAAATCAACTCAAGTTTGTTATATAATTTTTAATTTACTACATTTTTCGTATTTTTATTAGATATCACTGGATGTAAAATTTGTCAATACTTTTTTGGAATTCTGTAGACATAGAGAATATTGGAAAGTCAGCTATGATATATTTAAGCGCGTACTATCAAGGAAACCAAGTTGCACGCCGAACAGTAATTATTCTTTGCAGCCCACCAAAGTCTCCTTCTCACTCGTACTTTCGGCCTGCGCAAAGGCCAAAAGAAGTGACGCAGTAGAAAAGATTCAAAATTATATAAAGTTGCGCTATAAAAAAAAATAAAATTTGTGCTCAAGTAAAAGCTTACAATAATTATATTTGCAATTTTTTTTTAAATTCTACTTTAAAACAGTTTAATATTTTAAAATCTTACAACTTTTATTTTTAAAGTAAAATTTTTTAATAATTTTATGTTTATACAGTCAAACATAAAAAATTATATAAATTTTTAATATCTAGAGTTTAAAAAATATTTAATTACCGTTAACGGATTACAACAGTAAAAATCTTGCAACGTTTATATTTATAAATTTTAATTTATAACATTTTACTTTGAGTTAAACATTAAAATCTTACAACTTTTTTAGTTACAAAATTTTATTCTTAGTTCTACATTTTACATAATGTAAAACATTTGAAAACTCACAGCTTTTTAAAATAAAATTATAAATTTTATTACCAATTTCATTTTATTACATTTAAACAATTAAAATCTTACAACTTTATTATATTTAATGTTTTTATTTACAGTTCTACCTTAACACAGGATTTTATAATCATCTTTTTTCTACCTTGCCATAGTTAAACAGTGAAGTAGTCGGGCGCTCCTTTTTCTTATATCTTGTGAGAGGTTTAGGTGTCGCCGCCGTAATTCCACTTTTTTTAACCGAAAAGACAAAAAAAATTTATAAATTACTTGTCGTGTGGAAATTTCGTTGATGAATAAAAGGTAATTTTTCAATAATTTATTAATTATAGCCGCGCCTACGAATTATAATTTAGGTATATGAGTCGCACAAGATTTAAATAAACACAGATTTACAATAAACTTATTTGTGCTCTAGTAATGATTTTTAGCATTAAAAAGTAAAGTTATAAATAAGATGGATACGAGTGGTTCATAAAAGCCCCCATGAAAATTTTTTTTAAAGAAAATTGTAGCGGGGCTGTATTATCAAAATTAAAAAAAAAAAGCAATAAAAATAGTTTAGGCGGGACCAGCCAAGCTGCTAGACAAAAAAAGCTTTCTAAGTAATGTTACAAAAAGTAACTGAACGATTTAGAATGTTGAGTTAGAATCTCGTACGTAGGATTTCACCCGATTTTAGCTATAAGGCCCAAAGCAAAAGATAGCTGTCAAAGAAAAACAGCGAATCTGTAAAATCTTAATATTTTTAATTAAGATATATTATTTTTTGACTGGAGTCTTTTAAGGAGTTGCAAGCCCGATTTAAAAAGGCTGTAGGTAGATTATGAGCTTTCATAAAAACTAAAGAAGTTATGCAGTTATGCTTGGTAAACTTAACAATTAAGAGTATGTGACTTTTTTTATAAAGCCACTCTAGGTCATTTTGTAAACCTACTTAGAGTACTAGTTTTAATAAAACTTTAAAACCATGTTCTAAATCTTCTGTTACGCAAACAATTTTTTTTTTAACTTTTTAGTAACTGAATCGTAAACTGCAACCTTTTAAATTCGCATTAATAACGAATGAAAATTGCAACTTAACGTTAATAAAAATATAATTACATTGAAATTAATAAAAATTTGATAATTTTTTTAAAAAATTCTTATGTAATCCGAAGAGCAAGGGTGAATTATTAACCAACGACGAGGTAGATGACTTAAAAAGAGATTTTTGTTTACACTTAATATGGTGTACAGCTGGTTTTTAGGAGCACGAACGCAGGAATAAAATGGGAATTCCAAAATTCCTTATTTTAAATTACTAGTAGTTAATGAGGCTTCCGTGAATTTAGTGTTGTGATCTATTTGTAAGGATCCAAGAAGAATGAGATTTTTCAACTGTTCGTCTGTTAATACTGGGCGATACTTATTTTTAATTAAATTTATAGTTGAAAATATATGCTCACACATATAAGTCGAGCTAAATTTAAATAAGAAGCGGCGCACAAATATATTTATATTTTGTAAATTTCGCTGGGGAGCAATATTTAAATCCAGGCCAACTTTCGATTGGTTGGGTTTCCAAGTATTTCCTTAAATTTCCCAGCAATGCAATGTGATTACGTAACTCTAAAACTTCTACTTTAGATGTGAGCTGAATAAATAGCAGCTTCAGTGGGTAAAACTGGAGAAGGGTATGTGAAAAGCTGCATATACTTAACATTTCTCTTGAAAATCTTTTAAATCTCTACTCAAACGATTGTTTCAAGAGTGAAACTTGTTTTTTAAACTTCGTGAGGTCTTGAATTTTTGTCTCTGCCATCAATCTTGCATTCGACTAAAATGGTGGTCTAGCTTTACCCAGATGCTCTTACAAGAGGGTCAGTTTAGATTTAAAAGAACGAATCAAACCGAGCAAGATTGGGAAAAAATAAGTTTTGCTTTGCAAACGCTTATTTAAATTATTTAAATTTAAGTGACCCATTATATCTGTCACAAAAGTAAACCCCACAACCAGTCTTTAGTTCTGAGAAGTGAGCACTCATCTGGGAGAACATCACCTTCTTATAAATATACCCCAAAACTAAATTTCTAAATTCCAAAACCTTTTCAGAACTTGCCTCAAGATAGGCAACGAACAGTAAAATGTAGTATTAATCATGCCGTGCTTTTCCTTTATATGAAACTTTGAGAAAATATGAGCGGAATCTCCCTCTATTAAGAGTTCTGCTCGAATGTGGTTGATCCATCTTATCACCTATCACAGGATTAAGAATAGAACAAAAGTTTATATCTATGGCAAAGAGAGCTTAATGAATAATTGCATTGGAATTTAGAAACTTCAAAATTGCTTCCAACAAACTTACAAAAACCTTATATCTTCCAGGTCATCGCTGCTCTATCTTACAACCCAATTAGCCCCATTTAATTGACGAACATCAATTACATTTTTAATTTCAGGAAAAACATCTCCTTTTTACCTAATTAGCTTCCCCGTATCTAGAAGTTCTTCTGTGATATCGAACTGTTCGCTGACACAACGCATAAAAATGCACAATTGTACAGTGTCAGTTACATTGCAGCGCAGCACTCGTCCGAAGGAGAGGAGTAGGAGAACTTGGTCTTATGTTGAAGTATTTGTTTACCAAAATCATTTGCCATTTAATCGATCTTCTCATAACATTTCTTGAAAGGGCAATATCATCTATCATTCTTAAAATCTTAGATCTGCTACGGTTTTAGCAAGATTTTAAACATGGTTTCACTATAATTTCAGAGCAGAATAAAATCTTTTATTAGCAAGAAGAAGTGAAATTTCATAAGACACTTTGACCATAATATTTTGCTAAGCAGTAGCTTTCTTGAAAAATGATCATTGATTAGACAGTGGTTATTTCTTTTGCTAATGAAATCTCCAACTCTGAATATATGGGATAGTTTGTATTAATATCAAAATGAATTTGATTAAAATACCGTTATAACTTAAAATATTTTTGCCAGGGCTATACAGACATTACCACTGAGACATACCGGCTTAGAACCAACGGCAGACAAATTTTGTTGCACGCACATTCGACGATAAATTCGCGAAGAGCAATATGCATTTTGATACATTCTTTTCCCAGCTGAAGTAAACGTCTTACTTAGACTCATGGGGCTACAAGTGTACTACTAAGTATCTATTAATATTAATAAAAAAAGGAAAGTCGATTTATAACCGCCAAAATGAAAGATAGAGTGCAGCACCTACCCAATGGTCACGCACTCGGTACACGGGTGTGTATGTCACCGCAATGAGTGAGAGGGCGAGGAGGAAGTCGCAGGCAGCAGGTTGGCCGCCGATGGTCTAAATTATAATAAGCGACACTGACATCTTCCTTACAGTTTTTAATGAAATACCTATTAGAAGAATTACAAAAAATTCGTTGATGTCTACAATAATATTAGGGCGAATTTAAAGTTCATTTCCTCCAAAGCACCAAAATCCTTTTTTATTATTTTGCTTGGAGGATTTTCACCTTCCTCATTATCTTGAAGTCCAATTTTCCCATATATTATATTTTCCAATATAATATAATTTACGTTCAGTATTTTCAGATAACTTATCTTTAATAATCACCAAATCCTCTTAATTGATGCCTGGTTATTTTACTGATATCGGAACATCTAATTTTGGTTCCAAGCTCGGGCTGTCATCTCTGGACGAAATTTTATCTTGAAGAGTCTCTGTTTTCTCTTAGTTAAACCTTACAACTACTTTCCAAATTATAAGTTAAGATATAGTATTATCTAATGTTAGGCAACGGATAAAAAGCCACTTTTCAAGTAGCACTATCAACAGGAATAGTTAAATTCCTATTGCTAACGTTTATTTACCGTGCAGTTACACGGAAAACCATTAAAATTTATAAATTAAGTGTGAATAGGAAAGGGGTAAGAAATAAAAATCGAAAGTTTGGTTTAGAGTTAAATTGCATGCAATATAGCATATATCATAAAATTATAAACTATTGTTTTGCTTTTAGATAAAGCAACGCAATTAACATGATTTTTTGACCAATTTTTTATAACAAAAAAATATTTTATGCCTGATTAGATTCTTCAAAGGAAGTTAGTATTTCGAAGGGGCGGTCAGAATTAGAACTTAAGTAAATATAAAAAGAACTTTATTCATTATAAGTCAAACGTCGGCGTATAGGAAAGAAATAATCTTTTGCCTCCTCAAATGCTCTATAGTACAATAAATCTCTTTGATTATGATCTAAATATTTTAGTAAAGCACTAATGTCCGGATAATACTTATTAATTGCTCTGTTAAAAGCGTTTGTGCCCACAAGCTCACTTGTAGGAAACAGTGCTGCACCTGGAAGTTTACCTTTTAAAATGTCTCCGAAATAACCATCATTCTTTTTTAAGGCAGCAACTATATCTTCATTCAACTTTGAGAAAAAAGGGTTATTCACGTGGGAGGCGAACAATCGGTTAGATACCTGATACTTGGCTTCATTTTCCATCCAATTTTTAGTAGGTAAACTAAGTAATACATCTGTTACTCTAGCTTTATAGTTTTTTCGTAATGATATAGCTAGTGGTTCTGAAAAGAAGTGTACGAAAAGGCCTCCCTTTTCTTTAATTATTTGGTATTGCATAATGTTGTAGGCAACGTTAGGGAAGTTGTTTAATCTAGCTGCTTCATAAAATTCACCTAATTCACTGCGAAAGAAATTAGCAAAACTTGGATCTGTTCTCACATTGTTCCATGTAAATAATCTTCTTATAGACATATAATTAAAGAATTCATGAGTTAGTGCATCAGAGATGTCGTAATGAATTATAACATTAGGTACATTAAGATATGCGTCTATAATTCTTTTAAAAGTCAAATCGTGGACAAAAAGATTAACTGTTTTGGGTATTTTTGAAAGGAGAAGAGGTACTCTGGGTAGTAAAGGAAGCCTTACTAATTCTAAAGTTTTTGAAGGTGATTCTAGAGGAATTGAAGCTCTGTTCTCTATAAATTTCCATTCTTCACCTTCTTTAAATAAGTAACTTAATCGTTTTATACTGCCCCCATCTACCTTTTCATATGTTGTCCAGCATTTTAAATCAACGTCATAAAGGACTTTGGTCTCTCTCTCTCTAATTTTAAGATAACAATAATTTCTAGAATAAAATGTTTTTTTAACAATGACCCCGTCCAAAGGAACCGAAACTAATCTTCCTGAACAGTAATTTATCAAATCTGATGATAGAGAAGCTGTGACTTTTTCATTCAAGATTTCAATACTATTAGCTTCGTTAAAGTATGCCAGATGGTTGGTTTTTTCAGGTTCTTCTATATCATTGCCTATTTTTTTGTAAGTATAGAGCTCTCTAACATCACTATTAGTGGAGAACATGAGGCGAGCTTCATTGTTGATCATAACCAATTCTATATTATGGTGTTGCATCAAGGCTAGACTCTCAGGGTCATCTAATAAATGAATAGATGGACTAGCATTTTCTTTTAAAGCCGTGATCCACTTATTATTATTTTTGGTTAATAAGCTTTTTAGTTGCCCAAAGTACTGGTCTATCTCATTAAAATGATGTATATTCGAAAATCTTAAATGATAAAGATCTTTTGTCACATCTTTTGTAGCTTTATAGTAAGTCAAATACTCCTCGTAACCTTTAAAGGTAGACTGTACACTTTTTGTAAAGAGAACAGCATAATTATTTATAGATAACTTACTACTCGACACGCTTTTGAGATTATCCAAGAAGCTACTTAGAAGCAACGAAACTTTGCCTTGAGCACCTTGAGAAGTAAAGCAGTTACTTGGAAATACATACTGATTTAGTTTATCGTCATAAACGGGAGTTTGTAATAAAATTCCTGTTTCATCAGCTAAGAGATGTTCCTTAAATATATTAACGGGTAAGTCATGATTCAAAGTTAGAAATATTCCCGGATATGTTTCACTTAGTTTTAGGCGCAAAAGTAAATTATATAGCTCCTCCCCTCCACTTTGATAGTATGGCTTTATACTATCCACATAATCAGATAGTCCTTCTAAATTTTTGAAATCTTGAATGTTGATGGAAGCTATGGAACTTTCAGCTTTTTCAAAAAAATTAATTGTAGCTTCCGGCCCGTAGGTAAATATTTTTATGTGATTTTTTCCAATATAACCATTTTCAAAAGCTTTCTGGTATATTTTTAAAAGATTAAAAAATTTTTCTGGTGTTTCACCTGTTAATACAAAGTTTAAGATGAGTGGCACCTCCCTAACGTTTTTGTTAAGGGTTATAAGAAGAATATAACGGTAATAATCTTCATGTGTTATAAATTTATTAGTTGGTAGAGAAACCGGATTAGATTGGCCTATTTCAGCCCATTTTTTGTCAGTAGTGAACTCCAGTCTATTTGATCTACCTTCAATATGCCAATAGCCTTTTTGTTGGTCGTACAGTACTATCTTCTCTTCACCTTCAAACAAAATTCTGTAACGACCATTTTTAAAAATGATGCCATTTACTTGTCTTGTAGGGCCATACTGGTCTTCTTCGAAAACAACACTAATTTTTTCTTCCCAGTTTTCAGGGAGATGTGGAAAAGACTCTATAAAGCTTTGATGAGGAACTACTATAGTTAACTCTGGCGACAATTCCTCCCACTCTTTATTAATCGTGAGCGCTAAGCTTCCCTCAGTACCCTGATCAAATTTATATCTCCAGCAATTTCTGCCTAGATCGTAATAAACGGCCCTAATAGCTTTCTTAGAGTTTTCAATAAAATACTTATTAGTAGGATTAAAATTATTTTTACGTTCAAATAATACTTCGCTGTCCTCGAGAGTATTATAACTACTTCTTAGTTTAATACCATTTAAAGAAACATACTCATGTTTTGGCCTTTTTCTGGCCGGAAACTCATCGTCTGCACCACCTTGAAGTTCTATTTTTTCCCGAGTGGTAATCCTTTGTTCATTATTTAAGTTGAATTCAGAATTTTCATGTAATTTAACTTTGGGCTCTTCTTCATTTCTGGTAACCACCAAATCCTCTTCGCTAGCGCCTGCTTCCTTTAGTGATATCGGAACATCTAATTTTGGTTTCAAACTCGGACTGCCATTGCTAGACGGAATCTTATCTTCTAAGGGGTGCTGGTCAGTTGCTTCATAAATTTGATCGTCAGTGGGTTGAACGCCTGTTTCGTGCAAGCTGCCTTTAGCACTATCTTTCACTTTTATAGACAGTCCCTTATTGATCCCACTGTTGTGTAATATAACTTTTTCCTCTTTTGAAAGGAAGCCATTTATTTTATTATAAATTTTTTCTAAAGAGGCTTGAGTTTTTGGTAATAGGCCCGCTAGGGGAAGTGCATTCAAGCTCCCAAAAAAAAGGCGGCTCCTGCCTACAGTTTTTCCATAACGCATATCATCTATGGCGATTCCCATTTCTGCAAGAGATAAGCCAATAAAGAGCGCGTCAAATAGTAGAACTTGGGGAAATAATAAAGAAAACGGGAGGATAAGAAGCGATGCAAAGTCAATCCAGTCTATAAATTTCTGTTTCTTTTTATCCCTATTAGAGACAATCATATTCGGGAGGCTATTGGTACTCTCTGTCATTATGTAGTAGGTAATCACCTCGAATATGGATTTATCACTGGGGATACTTTTATCTAGTAAAAAGTCCGTTTCAGTTTCATTTCCCGTTAAATTATCTAGAAGTTTATAAATGCTTTCAGATTCTGTAAAGGGAAAATGAGCGAGCAATGCTATTCTTGTAGCTTTATTTCTACACTGTTTTTTAAACCATGATAACATTTGTTTTGTGCTGTAAAATTCATGAATAGGTGAGGCATTACCGTTTATATATAGAAGCGTATGGCCATCGGTGTTGTTTTTTATGTAAAATATATCCATTGCATACACTCTCGTATTATAGTTAGAAACCCATTTTAAAAGTAACAAATTTAGAAAAGGAAATGGACCTAAACTCTGAAGTAGCACAGTGGATGGTACTGGGACATAAAAGCCAATGAAATTTATCCCAACTCCTTCTTCCTCTCTTTCAGTGACTGCATCCATCGCAAGGGCTACCCCTTTCTCGCTCAACGTAAGTTCTTCATGTTGTAGTAAGACACTTTTTATAAATACCAACCGTAAATGTTTAGAGAAATTATGATAATTATTTTCCCAGTAGTCGTTGATGTAGTTTTTATAGACAGTATCAAGATCAATATCTTTTACTATATTTCTTATGACATCGGGGTTAATGGGCCACTGCCTTTCAGGACTGAAGGCATTACTAATATTGCTCTTGTATATGGCGGAATAAGCGTAATATATTTCCTTTTTAGTTGGAACCCTTACGGTATGATTTTTTCTGTTACTAGTAAAACTATAGGTTTGACATGGAATGCCTGCTTTCATAAAGCGTCTTTCAAAAACAAAGTTGGGCCCTCCTTTTTCATCAAAGTCCACTAGGTGAAATGGTTTAGCACCTTCGCATATATCTATGGTCTTCAAAGCCTCGCTTCTGTCCCAATCGTTTTCTAAAAAACAATAAGCCAAGTTCTTTTCTATAGTTTTATAAGAAATATTTGCTTCTCTCTTTGTGTATATTACGGTAACGTATTTAGCTTCACTAGCATCAATAGTTTCATTTAACCTGCTTTTTACAGTGTCTTCTAATAAATTTTTTGCCTTCTCTAAGGGAGTTTTAAAAATTTCAAAGGCAAACCCTGTGCATGGAAAAAAAAAAATTAATTTTCAGTTTAATCAGATAAATGAATTTTTAATTACCGATGTCTCCAAAAAGCATTAATAGGGGTGCTGTATAAATTATTAATTTTGAAAACTCTAGGAAACAAACAATTTAGGGAGAGTACTTCTTCTGCAATAAATATATAGCTTCATACCCATATTTAAGTTAACTAATATATGTCGAGAACAGTGTTTAGAGATAATGTTTCTGAGTTAAATTTTATGGCTAGACACTTAATTCTATTAGCGTTATCTAGCAATTTTCTAATATACTAATTTGTTAATGATGTTAATTACGATTTTCTGTGATTAAATTTTTTTACCGATTTTCAAAGATTTTTTTAATGCCTAAACTCTCAGATATGGAAAAGTAGTTCATCATTTAAGTTATTTGTTATTATTATTTTTTTAATGTTAAAGCTTTAAGGTACATACCCAACCCAATAAAATACAAATATTTTATGTAATTTGAGCTTTTGAAGAGGTTAATTTCTTTCACCCCCAATTTATGATATTTTCTTATGTAAATGTACCTTGTAGATAAGGTAAAATTGTATAAATTATGGAGTATTGTTATAGTAACAGTAATGAAATTTGTAGATGATTTTTATCTACCATTACATTAAAAGGTATTTTAAATTTGAGAGAAATACATTTTATATATTTTATTAATAGATGGGAATTCTGCCCTTAAACACCTAATTGTGAGGGCAAGGTGTAGAAGGAAAAACATTTAAAAAAAGCGTACAACGCAAAAGCTATATATTCTGAAAATATCTTTAAGCTTATTAAATATATTATATATTCTTCTAAAATGTTTTTACGAGAGTTTAAAGTACTTTGTCAAGACAGCTGTCTATTGACTAAGAAATTAAAAAGGCCCATTCTCATCAGCAGAGAAGTCAATCGCAAAATGGCGTCCAAATCGTAGGGCGGTAGTAGCTTCCAAGGGGACTTGTAGATGCCCGTAGTAACTACTTTTTTTTAGAATAATTGTTGATTAGATTGGAGCGTGTGTTAGGCGAAATTTATAAAGATATAAATTTTAAAAAAAAAAAAAGCGACGACACAACTTTATCTGGGTTATTGTGGTATAAAGCAAAATTTTAGATAAATATATCATTAAAAAATTATCGGTGTGCCTATGCTAAACTTTCATATATTATGCAATTATTTATGAAACTGCACTGAAGGTGAAGGGATTAATATCTTAAATTATAGATAAGGATATATGAGATTAACTATGAATATTGTATCCATACACCCACTATTATAGTAACCAAGCTGCTTTGTCTCTCTTTGAGGTTCTCCAAATTAAGGCGATTAGAAGTATTATAATTCGCAAGTTTTTAAGTACTAAATTTTTTAGCCCTTTGTTCTTATTTGATCGCACTAACTTTAAATAAATATTTAACACAGAGTTCTTTCCTAATAATCGGTAAAAAAAGATCTCATGATGTCAAAACAGTTGAACAAGACGAGTGAACCAGAGAGTAACAAGATGTTTCTCCTAAAATGTTAAAACAGAGCGTTAAGAGTTTTAAGTGATTAGTTCTCCTTATCATTGAAGTAAGTGGAGTTTTCTATAAATGTATACTTGGTAATAGTTAATTCAACAGAACTGATAGAAATGAGTTTTCTCTAAGGTTATTAAGTGGTAATAATCTTAAATATATTCTACTTAGTTAAGTAAAAATAGAGGCAATGAAGGCTTGAATTCGACACTCGACAAAAGCAAGGCAACTTACGACAAAACCCAAGTGTTTAATTTAAATATATCTAAATACTAGATAAAAATAACTTTGCGATCATCTTTAATAGAAGGCTGTGACAAACAAAAGTAATATGGATACACCATATCGGGAGGTGATGAAAAATGCAATACACACATTGACCTGAAATCACCAGACAGCTAAGACACATAACACAATAGTCACCCCTTTAAGAATCCAACTTACAGTATATTTGTAATAAAGAATGCCAACAAACATACCATAATTCAAATTAAAAGTGTGTTAAGGAATTACTATGCATTCGATATAATACTACGGGAAAGGAAATCAAATCTTGGCTACAAAACGCAACAGGTATTATTGGCGCTAGATGACAAACAATATTTATTAGATCACTAAATTAAAAATTATAAAAACATATTACATTACACTATAAACACATCAAGAACAGAACGCTTAAAACTGAATCTTTACTTTTACTCATAGAATTTAAAGTTAATCGCTATACTAAATTTATTAACGACAATTTTTTTTTCATTTTTCAGCAAGGAATAAAATTGGAGTACCCTGCCGAGTATATCTAGCTCATATTATCAAAAGCACATGGAAGTTGACCAAAATGACTAAAACTACTATTGCTTACTTCTTACGAATGCGTACTTTCATAATATAAGAATATCCTTGTAAAAATAAAATATTAACTAATTTTACAGAATATTGGTTGACGAAGAGTGCGTAATTAGATTTTTCTATTAAAATTTTTTAAAGAATTCTTTTGAATCCCTTTACAAGTATAACTTTACTATTGTTAATTTTTTTAAAAAAAGTTATTGATGTTAAGTTTTTACATTTAGCATAAGAAACAAGTTTTAAGAAAACGTGAATATAGTACATTTGTTTGCTTTCTCTTCTCGCATTTAACAGAAAAGCGCAACCTTCAAGAAGATAGGTACTTTGATAGTTTTCTTGTAACAATTTCCAATTTTCGAAGTCCTTTGAGAGCAATCGCGTTATAAAAGAAGGAAGCACAAGTTATACCTTTGATTGTTGTAAAATATACGATCGTTGCTTCCGTATTCCCCGTACTATATCTTTTACCTTAATGAATAAACTTTGAATTTCAGTGTAAGCTCACAATAATTTGAATACGCTTACTAGCACTAGTTAATAAGCTCTTTACCGAATTTAAAAACTGCTGGTGTACCCCAGTTAAACGCTTAAAGGTTTTAGCTTAAGATATGTAATTAATTAGTTTTGTTATGCGCCAATAAATAAGGCTTCGCTTATTGGGACCTTTTAGTAATAAAAGAGAAAACGGGAAGATAAGGAGGGATGCGATGTCAACTTAGTCTTCAAATTATTGTTTATTTTTATCTCTATTGAAAACGGTCATGTTAGGAAAATTTTCAAAGCTTTCTGTCTTCATGTTATAAGCAATTACAACAATATATAGAATCTTGTTGGTATATAGTTTTATCTAGTAAAAAGGTTTTGGCAGTTTCGTTGGTCTTAAAACATCCTAAAAGCTTATATTATTTACATTCTCAGTAAATGGAAAATAGGCGGGTAATTATACTCTTGGTAGCTTCATTTTTACACTGTTTTATAAACATGATAACATTTTTCGCTATAAAATTCATTTATAGGTGATAAATTGCCCTTTATGCACAAGTGGATACGGTCAACTGTCTTGTTCTTTCTATATAATATATTAATTGCAAATAATACTTTTTATAGTTAGAAACTCGCTTTGCAATTAAAAAGTTTAGATAAGGAAATGGACCTAAACCCTTAAGTAGCAGAGTGGGTGTCCCTATTGCTAAAGGCCGAGGAAGTTAACACTAACCTCCCCCCCCCCTCCTCCTCTCTCTCTATGGATGATGAATGCCTCCATTGCAAGGGTTCCCCTTTCTTGCTCGACGGTAGTAAACCTTTTAAAGATATCATTGTTTTCCCAGTATTCGTTAATTTAGTCTTCATAGACAGTATCAAGATCAATATCTTTTACTATATTTAGATAACCTCAAGATTAATGGCCAACTGTTTTTAGGACTGAAGGCATTACTGGTATTTCTTTTATCTATGTCTGAGTATACGATCTTACCTTGAAAATATGAACTTTCACGGTTTATTTTTACTGTTACTTATAAAATTATAAAATTGAAAAAGAATGCCTGTTTCATAAAACGGCTATCAAGAACAGAGTTGAACCCTTCTTTTTTATCGAAGAGCACCAGATAAAATCTTTTAGCACCCTACGCATGTATCTATGACCTTTAAAGCCCCGCTTCCGTCCCAATACTTTTCTAAGAAATAAACCAAGTTCCTTTCTATAGCTATGTAACAGGATTACTTTTCTCATTGCGTACATTATAGTAACTTATTTTGCTTCACTAGCAATTATAATTTCATTGAATCTGATTTTTACAGCGTCTTTCAATAAACTTTTGCCTTTTCCAAATTAGATTTAAAAGTGAAACTTCAAAAGCAAACCCTCTTTATGTAAAAAAGATAATATTTTTTCCAGAAAATTTATATAAATGGAACTTTACCGAAATTTCCAAAGGTATTAATGAGTGCTGCAGAAAATATAAAATTTAAATAATTTTTGTTTAGTCTTTCCAGTAATAAGAGGGAGTTATAGCAGAGAATAATAGTAAAAGTTTGCGTTATTAATCTTGATATGACTAAACACTAAAGTTCATACGCGACGTGAAGCAGTACCCTATTTTATTTTCCTTTTGCTTTTTCAAGATATTAATTATGACTATCGTGATTATATTATTAGAATATGTTCCTAAAATCTTAACTTCTATAACTACTTTTTAGAGATATGATTAGTAGTAATTATATTAAAGCTAGTTTCAAAAATAAAAATTTTACAACTTTAAAGTTTTACGGTGCTATGGCCTCCTATAAGTGTTATCTAATCTTTAATAATAGAAAAAACTAAAGCTCTAAACAAAAATTTTGTATTAATAAAGCCTATTAAGTTTAAAAACGCGTAAAGTTACTAAAATAAATGTTTTATTTATTTAAAGTGAAAGCTTATATTAATATAATTTTTGGTGTAAATAAGGCGGGAAGCAAGAATAAGTAATATAACTAAAAAATTAATTCATAGTAAAACAGTTTAATGAAATTTTTGAAAAAATTTCGTTACTTTAAAATTACTAAAGTATTTGTCAATAAGAGGTATTATTATTTATATAAATTCTTATTTTTCATAGTAAAAAAAAACTAAAAGCCCAACGCTAAAACTGTGTAAACTAATTATAAAGATTTGCTTATTATAAAAATTGGGTTAGCTGCCAAGATCTTTTCCAGTGTTATTCCCAAGTACTCGGAAAGAAAGCTTATATTTTATATGTGTGTGGCCTTTAATATACTGCTTTGCTTATTTTAAATGCTAGGAATAGTTGCTCATCAGTTTAAACGAGCGTGAGGCAAAAGTACATCTATAGATATACACTTGCAAAAAAATATAACACCTCCTTTGTTTGGGTCATAGGGTCTAACGATCCAAAAGTATCGTTAAACTATATAATATAAAATTCTCAAAGGGAAGGTATTAATATCCTAAATAATTACCAGGGTACCCTGCCAAATATCTGAAATACAAGCTGCTTTTTCCCTAGTTGGGCTTTCTAAAAAAATTGAATGTAAGTATTCTGATTCGCTCGTTTTTAATGACTGTTTTTAGTCCTTTTTTTTCGAATCGCACCAGCTTCTAGTGAAGTTTTTAATTCATAATGTTCTTATAATAATTTATATAAAAAGTTCGCATTAGTCAAAACAGATAAACAAGGATGAAGGGTCAGAAAGTGCTAGTATGTCATTTATTATGTTAATAGAACAGCGATAAGTCCCTTTTTGCAAGTATTAATGTTAACTTTAACGATTGTTTTCAAGAGAACTATATAAAAAATTTTTATTATCTACTGATTGTATACAGATTAAAATTTTAAATACTTATTATAAGTACAAAAGTTGACTACATTATTAATCATTGGCATTTAGTTAATAAAGTTAATTCAAAGATTATTACGTTTGACAATTATTTAAAGATGACTATATTTCGGTAAATAGAGGGAATTAAAAAATCATAATTTTAGTTAATAAAATTATCTGTTAAGCGAAAAGAGGTCTTCAGTTCTAATCTATTTTGTTTAAAGCTTCAGTTTTAAGTTAATATTACTTGGAAAATTATAAATGCTTAACGATCGAACCCCTATATAATTTCAAAATATTACTACTACATCTAACCGTTTTAGCAGAGAAACTTAATAACTTGCTCTATGTTAAAAATAATTTATTATTTTCAGTGGATTTGTAAAAACCTGAAATTAGCAGAAATCTTTTCTCATGTCTACAAACACAGTTATATAGACGAAGGATGTGTGTACATCAGGTGAAATTGTTTTTGAATAATATTTTTTTGCCATACTAAAAAAATTATAAAACAGAAAGTAGTATAAAAAGGTTGTGAATCTTGACTATTATATCATCCATAATGCAATTAACATAATAAAACGGTAAACGCCAACACCAGGTTTTTTGATGAAATTTTACACCTTGAATTAGGTTTACAATCTTATAGTTTTCAATATTCACAAATGATCGGCTTTAGACTTACATTGACGTTAATGCACGGCTTTGCTTTCTTTCTTGAGCAGCGATTGACTTCTGAAACCCTCATACTTTTCTTTGCCTTCCATGTACTCCTAAGATAATTTACAGAACAGTATAGTTTCCTGTAAGTTAAGGTTACACAGAGACATAACTAATTTCTCATCGAAAAAAAAATAAAACGTTACCTGTATTAAAACACATAGCAAGATACTTTTTTTGAGACAAGTAGTAGCTTATTAATCAATCAAGGCTACAGAAACATAAATGCATTAGAAAAAACATTCAAGTGCTATCCATGACAAATTTAACCTGGTTAGTAATGACGACAATGATGACAATATAAATCGTAACGTACACAATTAAAAGTGAAGGGAAGTAGGTGTTATCAATAGTTATTTATAGCGAGTATCCTGTGATGATAGTGTTTTTAAGATTAACGCCAAGCAATACATTAACTTTTTCTTTATTTTTAAAAGAAAGGGAACTTAAAAAAAGTAGCGAAATATATTTATAGCTACAAAGAAACTTGTAATCTTCAAAAATATGGAATATACGTTTCTAATTACTATTAAGTAAATCGGTTAAATTTCCACTAATAGTTGTTTAATTATGTTTATTTGTTGATTATGTCAACCAAATATAATTAAAATTTATGTCTTTTAAAATTCTCTGATATCCCAATTAAATCTAAACAGGTTTAGGTGAGACTGATGAACTTTTAAGTATTCAAGTTCATAAATTTATAATTAAAAACTACAACTTGATGCCTGTCGAATGTACTCTAATATAATTATAATTTCTATTTAAAAATTATCTTGTAGGAATTGTTGTGCTCCCTTATTATCGTATTTGGTTGAAAGATTTTGCACAAATTTACTAACTAGTATAAATAAGTCGTATTGTGTAGGGATTACCACGTTTAATTTACAAGATATTAAATAATTTCTTCAATATTTTATATCACTTCTTGTTTATATTGTGGTTCATATTTCAAACCTTGAGTTAACTTTACGAAGCATTTTTAACTGCGGCAGCGGCTCCTCTAGAGTTTTGTTTTTAACCGTGCATTATTGGCACTTTTATTTTTAATTTTTCATGCTTTCTTCCCATAGACTTATCAAAATTAGATTCATGAACAGGAAATATTGGATGTTAAAAACAATAATTTAAATTACTTGCAAAACGTACTAAATATTGCTACTTAAGTTTGAGTCTAAATTCCTTCGTTATATATATGCGATCCCCGCCCCCCTCTTCACCAAAAAAATATATATTAGTCAGTTGAAGATACGATTCAGTATATATCACTAACTTAATGGCTATAAACCAAAAATCTAGTATTTCTGTTACCTTTAATTTTGTTGAAAGTAGTTTTTTAGGATTAAATGTTCCTTTTAAAAACATGCCTTACTTTTTTCTAACCTCTTATAAATGTGCCTTTTTAGAACCTTCTTTGCAGTGCTTTTTAATATAATGAAAAATGTTATACACAACTTTTTTGGGATTATATAAATAGCGTCCTTAAAAACCTTTTTATATTACCAGGAAGTTTATTAACTCCATCCATAAAATAAAGTAAAGTATGCAAGAGCACACACCGAGCCTACTATACTATGACACCTACGCCACAACACTTTAAACCATTAACTCATCCACATCACCAAAGGAATGAAAACCTTCTCTGATGTGAGGGAACTTGATTAAGCCGCTTACAACTACATTAGTAGAAAATAAATTATTAATACATAACGTGAAGAAAAAAAAGACTCAGTTAATACAGTGATTAAAATACTGTGGTTAACTTTGATAAATCGAGTGCCCCACGTACTTTTTTAAAGTGTCACTGCGCTTGTTGTTTTCTGTCTCACATTTTTTTTATTTACTTCCCTTGCAATAATAAATACCATTCCTATACGAGTATATACACTTGTCGCTCTTCACGTTTTTCCCTGATAAAAGATGAGATAGAAGGTTGGGATCACTCTACTCGACATGGACAAGGTGAGTCATTATAGAACCTTCAAGTATAACATGTTATAGGGCAAAAGACTAGACAGAAGTAACTTTAAAACAGCTCAGCGACAGTGCGACAAACAAAACTAACTTGAATATGCCTTATTAGAGAGGGGTGCTGTAAAAGGAAAACACACCATAGCTTTAACCACTAACCCCTTGTCTCCCCAAGGCTAACAAACCTAGGAGATGGACAATAAAGGCAATATATCTATTACGGTCACGCTAATTACAGAAAGGTGAGACACAATATGGAGTAGTCATCCCTTCAGTGACCAAAGAATAACTAAGAAAAAAAGTATGTTGAACATAACGGGACCCCAGATCCAAATAACTCGGGGGATTACTGTGTATAAATACAAAACAATGGGATAGAACATAAAGACTGGTCGACCGCATATGCAAAAGTAATTATATATGCTAAAAAGAAAAAAAGGTATATTTGTTTAGTTTACTAAACCAAACAGTAATGAAATCTTAGGTATAACGAATAAATTATGAAAACTAAAATCACGTCATGAATCCACACCAAGTTTCCATTACTTTTCTCTGAAAAATTTAATCACTCTAATTCCTTCTCACAGCAAAATCCTACCATTTGCATTCCTTACTTTTCTTATTTATTATACGTGACTCCCTTCTGACTGACCCAAGTGCACTGATATTTCTTAACCGTTTAAACGACAGTCCGAGTATAACCTTAACATCTTTTTTTATACTATTTTCTTTTACCTCAAATACTAAATTCAAAATAACCGTTGTAATCCCAAGCTTCCCTCTAACCTAATGCTGTAACCTTCTGAACTTTGACGAAAACAAAACGTTATTTTCAGTATAAATGATATACTTGTTTAACCTGTAACACCTTGGCAATTAATGGACACTAAGGGAATTTTACCAATAAGAGAATGAAGTAGATATTCAAGTTAATGAACATATTTTGATTAAAAAAAGCTACCTTTTAGTAGAAACTAAAATTATAATCGAACCAAGCTGTCACCGTAGCTTAGAGGTAACTATAGGCGTGGGGCTAATTTTCCACCTATTCACCGAAACGGCAACCTTTTTCAGTTTTTTGGACTGGAAATAAACTAATTTGCCCTCATCTATTTTAATAAACCTTAAAGTTTTTTACGCGCAACTACATTTTATATATGTTTTGGCAGATATTAAAGAAAAAACTACTAATTCAACCAACTAAAGGTATTTAATAATACATGAACTGAAAGTCAACCGAGAAGGATATGACGATAGCTCCTTTGTAATAGAAGGTATATGCAAATTTAAAAACAAAAAAATACAACCAACCTGTACGGAATTACGGAATTAATTTTATCAGCAAGAGTTTACTTTATAATAAAACTTTTATAGTATCACCGAAGCTAGTCACCTCCTTTGATAATTATATAGTAGAATATGGATGAGTTTCTTCTTAACATTGGATCAAAAGATTAATTATAAAGGATCCTCAACATACTTTATGTAATATAGCTACGAAATTATTTAAAGATTATAAAAACTAGGAACGAATAAGTTAGTTAATAATTAAATAGCTAGATAGTTTAGTTTATTGACCTCTTATGATATCCAAGGAGAGAAAAATGTTGCACGCTCCTTATTAAAATTAACTGTTAAATGAAAGTTTTATTTATAATAAAAAAGTCTTTGTCAAATATGTTGTTTTTTATGCGCTGTCACTACATACTCCTGTGATCGAAGTGTAATAAAGATAATTCTGTACGAAAACTATATAGGATTTGTTAATTTCACTAGCCCATCCACGCTACCGAACCAAGAAGCAGACCACCAAGCAAGCGCGCAACAGATGAAAGGAAATCTCGAGCGACGTCACTGAATCACTTATACACATAATTTACAAGTTATCCCTCACTAAGTTATATGCACTTACTAACTACAAATATAAAAAATTCAACAAACATTTAAAAAAAATTTTTGAACCTCAAATCGTGCAACGCATATCCTCATTTTACAACTGTTATGTGGGATGCAAGGCTTCTTAACGAAGGAGCCTTTACTATACCGAGGTGAGCTGTTTTTACTATGGGGAAAAGTAAGATGGATTACAACTTGAACGAAATAATAAAAACTTTGCAACCAAAAATGAATGACAAGATCTCAAAAAAAAAGGATCTATAAGGACATTTAAAATATAAATTAGGCTAAAGTAAATTTGTAAATTTTTAAAAGGCAAAAGAAAAATACAACAATTTTTCAAGCCCCACATGTGTTCAGTATATTTATATTTTAGTAATGCTCTCTTAGCACAAAATGATACAACTCTAGGGTAATAAGGTTCTTTAAAATAGTAATCGTTCATAATTAAATTCTATGATAGGTCGAAGATGGATATATAGAAGAAACAATTAAGTAAACTAGTAAGAGATTAAAGCAAAAATGAAGTTGATACAATTTAAAGTTTAGCTCAAGAGTAGAAAGACATAACCAAATCAAAGCTGTGCACAGGCGAGAATCGAACTTATGATTAGGATCTTAATAAAAAAAAATAAAGTTAGAAATTATTAATAAAAAAAAAAAGAACGCTTTATACATGAAGTCTTTAAACGCAAATATATTGGAGAATTTAAAAATGCAATGGTTGCAACTAAAATATATTTGACTAAGAAATTAAAGCTTAAGGGCGCAAGAAAAAAAACATTCATAATCTAATTAAAAACTCTTAAATATTTTATAATATTATGAACAGTTAGCAAAGGTTTAACCTACCTATACGATATATGTCGTTATAAAATGTTTAGTTTTATATAATATAAATTTAACTAGGAGTGCCTACAGCTTTTTAGTGGTAGCAAGCAACTCTTTTTAAATTGATTAATAAATTTTGGTGTACTCCCATGTAAGCATTAGTTCTTTACTTCTATCCTTAGGATCTCGTCCCACATATACATTCATATTTTGTTAAAGGTTCTAGTATATTTTTGTTTGTTTGAGTAATTTTTTTGTTTAAAAAAATTGATTTAGTTGAGGGTATTGTAGACTTAGAGAAGTTTATATCTCGAATAATAATTAATATTAAAAGGCAAAATTTTTCCAGTTCAAGTCAAGACAAGTTTTTTTAAGTCCCCAAACTACCCCTGATAGGATGAAAAAATACTGTTTACAATAAGTTCCTTAAAGATATTACTTCTACCATGTGAAAAAAACCCTTAATATGAAGTAAGGCAAGGAACTAAAGTACACAATTACCAATAGCAATTATGGTATAATAACATATATAAATTATTTTTAGCACATTATAAACAGCGAAACATAAATAAAAAGTGAGAGTATTTTTAGCCTTATTTTTTGCTTTATTATAAGTATGGCCGTTTTAAAAATGTAATTTAAAAACTATTTATAGTAGCTAATTATATAAGAATAACTTATCTCTAAAAACCCTTAACACTTGTTTATTTAAAAAAATATATTTTTAGCACAAATTTAAACAGAAATAGCCGTAAAAAACTGATAACTTTGTTTTTGGTACCCGGTAGAATTTATAAACTATATAGAAAACAAGTTAAAATAAATTAAAGTAAATAATATTATATAAAAACTAACTAAATGAGGGGCAATAGAATAATAAAGTTTCTAAAAAGTAATGCCATAGAAATAGCATGAAGGTAAAGATATAAAGGCTACTAAAGAAAAATTAGTAAAGGCGCATCCTTTTTTTTTTCTTAGCCTTTACTTCGGTAGACTTGCTTGTTTTGTATATCAGTTAGCCCTGCTGTCTTTGCTGGAGTTAATAATAACCATGAAATAGTTTAATAAAGAAACTTAGCTTTGCCTTTTTAGCTGTTAATTAATTTTTTATATACTTAGTCACCTCTAAAGCGAATTTAAAATTGTATATGCTTTAGAAAAAAATCAGGTACTTCAGGTGGCTGCAGTCGGACTATCAGTAATATAGTCTTTATTTTAAATCCAGTGTTACTAAGTTAACATAGATGCTAAAAAAAAAAATTATAGTTAAAACTACGTAAAATGGAGTAAGAAAGGAATTAAAAAAGATTTAAAGAATTGTAATAACAAGTGTCATAGTTAGTAAAACATATTAATTTTTATATAATAAATAATGAATGTATTTACTTTTCTTAAAAGTAATAAATATGTTAAAATTTTTAAATTAAAAAAAATATTACCTTTATTACTTATGTTTAGCAAGAGTAAAAGTCATTGCCTAGCATAAAATTTATACAGCAAGAACCGAAAAACATCCCTTCCTAATTACACGTGGCGGAAGATATCTTTTCTTAACGGATTGCAGTCTCTCAGCTTATTTTTTTTTTAAACAGTAGCGTTGGTTCTGGGAATTTTTTTTTAAAGAAAAGTTTGACAATGGATGCTGACGAACGAAGTGATAGTTTATTGTTAGCACTCTCTCAGAAGGGTACTATATTATAATTATTATTATTATTGTTATTAGAATCTAATTTGTAATCTTTACTTTTACTTTTAATTAGGAGAAGGTGGTATAGAAGTTTTTTTAGATTCCGTATTCGGTTTTTTGAGCAGAAAAACGGATTTCTACAGCAGTGCAGATCCTAAACATTACAAGTCGATGGTGTTAAAGTATATGAACAAATATGCATTAAAGAATAAAGAGGAAAAATTGAAAGTTTCTGTAGAGAAAAATGCTTTAATTAAAGATGTTTGTAAAGATAAAATTGTAGAATTACCAGATGAAACCGGTTTTGAAGAAATTAAAAAAAATTTTGATTCTGAAAAAGAAAATATTTCCGGAAATATTAATAAAACTGTAGAGGCTGAAAAGGAAGATGATCTTGAAGAAGGCAAGCTCAGACCCAATAAGGGGAACGGTTCTCAGACTGAAAAGTAAATTCTTTTATTTTTTTTGTAAATTTTTTCTTATTTCTTTTTTTGCGCTTTTTTGAAATTATTTATTTGGATTGATATTATTAATTTATTATTTTTACTATTGTTAAATGTTTTTGAATTTTTCCTTTTAATTTTTTTTTCCAGGTACGTTTGGACTCAAACTTTGCAAGAGATAGAAGTTCGAATTCCTTTTAAAAGTTGCTCAGTTTTAAGAGGAAATCAAATGGAGGTCGTTATTAATAAGAAATTTTTAAAAGTTGGGAAAAAGGTTTTCTTTAATTAATTTAATTTTTTTTAAAATACTTATTTTTAATTTTGTTAATTATTCTTAGAAAATTTTTAAATTCCGGGCATTATTTTTTTTAGTATTTTATAATTATTTAAAAATCTATTTTTAATTTTTATTTAATTTTTTAAGTTTTTATTTTTTTTAAAATAATTTTTTTAATATTAAATTTTTCGACAATTTTTAATTTTTTTGTATTAATTTTATTAATATAATCCTTTGCAGTTCTTATTATTAATATTTATAATTTATTTTTAGTTATCTTTTATATTAATTTTCAAAGGGTTTTAATTATTTTTAATATAAGTCGATAAATTTTGTTAGTATGCTTAATTTTAATTTTTTTTTAATTTTTTATAACTCATATATATATTATTAAAATCTATTATTTTATTTTAGTTAATTTTTATATTAAATTTAAAAAGTTTTTATTTTATTTAAATTATTTTTATAATTATTTCAAGATTTTTCTATTTTCTAGTTTAATAAATTTAATTTATTTTTTAAATTCCATTTATTATTAAAATTTATTTCTTATATTTTAGTTTTTTTGATTCTGATAAAAATTATTTTTATTATTAATTTTAAATTTTAACAGTTTTTAATTCACTTTATCATCACTTTTAAAAAAAAGATTTTCGACATTAAATTTAATATTTCTTTTAAAAAAAATATTGGATTTTATTAATAAAACCTAAAAATTATTTGTAAATTTTTAAAATTTTTTAAAAATTTATTTTAAAAATTTAATAAATTGGAAAAGATACCAAATTTAATGTTAAAAAGAAAGTAAATTATAACTAAAATTTAAATTTTTAGAAATTCAATTTATTTTAAGGTTTGAAATTTTTTTAATGGTTACCGAAAATAATTAATTTTTAATGTGGAATTTTTTAATAAATCTAAAAAAAAGTTTGGTGAGATTGAAAATATAAAATTTTATTTAATTTTTCAAACTTGAGAATTTTTATATAATCTAGAAAAAGTAACAAAAGAATATTTTAATTATATTCTACTTTTAAAAGTAAATTTAATTTTAAAAAACAAAATTGATTGATAAATTTAATGATGCTTATCCGTTCAACCACTCCCTAAAACTAACACCTCCTCTACTTAAACTTATTTATAAAATAAATTTTTGAATTGGTACAAACTAATGAATTTTGCCTCTTTTTATTATTACTGTTACTACTTTCGCTGGGTCGATAATAATTTATTTCGACTCTAGTTAATTCTCATAATATACTTTTTTTTATTAATTTTTTTATTTATAAAGATTGACGGTTTTTCAGTTCGTGATTATATAATTTTTAAAATTGATTTGTAATTTTTTTTTATTTAAAAAAATTAAATTTTAATTTTAATTAAAATTTTGATCTGTAGAAAATTATAATTTATTTTCATTTTTTTTTAATATTTAAAAGTTTATAAATTTAATTCAAGGTCGAAGATTTATTTTTAATACACCTTTAAAGAAATAATTTGAAATTTTATAAAAGATGATCTTGTAAATGTAGACAACAATTTCATAGAATTATCAACTATAAATTTATTTTTTTAAGTTTTTATAAATTAAAAGAAAGTTGACAAAATTATTTTTTAATGTTAAAGAAAATTATAAGTAATAATTAAATCTATATATTAAAAATAGAATTATTTATGAAAGTAAATTTACTTTCTACTACTATAAATTATTCAGGGAGAAGATTATTTTGTTTGTGGGACTTTGCATGGCGAAGTGAAGGCTGAAGAAAGTGTTTGGCTTCTTGAAGATCGAAATGTTGTAGTGCTTTCTCTTCCGAAAGTTATAAATTTGTTTATTTTTAAATTTTATTACCCTTTAAAAATTTATGAATTTTAAAATTAAAAAGATTATAAAAAATTAATTTATTATTACTTTTTAAAGAAAATATTTTGAATTTTGATTTATAAAATTTAAAAAGATTTAGAGAAAATTATTAATATTGAAAAAAATATTTTTTAATTTTTTTTGTGAAATTATGAAAAGATTACTTTCTGGTTTTTATTAGTTTTTGACTTTCTTAAAAACAATTCAATTATAAATCAGTTTTATAAAAATATTTTCTATATATATAAATTTATAAATTTATTCTTAAGATTTTTAGATTATTGAAAGTTTTTATTAAATTTTCTTCTTAAGAAAATTATTTATTGAAAATATTTTTTTATTTTATAATTTTCATTTTCAATGTAAAAAAGGATCAATTAAAAGTTTTTTACTATTTTTTAATCGCGTTAAAAATAATTTTCTTTAATTTTTAAATTTTATTTACTTATAATTTTGAATTTTTAAAAAAATATTAAAGCAATACAAAAATATTATTTTTTTTAAAGAAATTTCTAATGAGATAAAATCAAATACTTCAAATTCAAGTTTTTATATATTTAATTTATAAATTATTTAAAAAAATATAATTTTTTTTTATATTTAGAAAATTTTATAAATTTTTTTAGTTTTTTATTAATTTTTTAATAAAATTTTTGTTTTATAAAACAATTCAAACATATAATTTATAAATTTCTACTTTTTATTTATTGAATTTTTAAAAAAAAATTTAAATTATATATTTAATTTTGATCCATTTAAATGCATAAATTTATTTTTTATTACTTTTTCGAAATAATTAAATATTTAAAAAAAACATTTTTAAAGGTTTTTTTTTAGTTTTAAGTTTTAATTAATTTTTTTTACTTCTGTTAACTTTTCAATTAAATATAAATACAAATTTTTTTAAAAAAATTTAAAATTATTTTCTTAAATAAATTTATTTTTCGTAAATTGTTAGGAAATTTATTTTATTGTTTTAATTAATTTCTATTAAACTTTTTATAAAATTATTTTAATGCTCGTTTATAATTTATATTTTATTACTATAATTTTAATTTTTAATGCTCTTCTTATATTTGTTTTATATATAAATTTTGAAGGTTCATCTTAAACTTTATTTCTAAAGTTATTTTTTTTACTATTATTAAAAAATAAATTTAGTTATAAATTCATAAAATAAACATTTTTTTGTTGATGCGCATCTTATAATTATTTTCGAAGTGGTCATCTTTAAAGTTAAGAAATAAAATTATTTTATTTCTTATTATTAAATAGCAAATTTACTTAATAATCTATTAAATAAAATTAGATTCGTTTTTATTCTATTCCCATCTTTAATTCAATTTTTCTTAAAAATCTTTCATTTGTTACTATTAAAAAGTAATTTTAGATTTTAATTTCATTAAAAAAAGATTTTTTATAATTTTGATTCTAGATTTTATTATTTTTACTTTAGCAAATAAATTTTATTAATAACATATGTTTATATTTTTTAATATAAATTTGTTTATTATTTTTGTATTTATCTTGTAATAAATTTTTTAATATTATTTTTCTTTTGTTAATAATTTAATGAATTTCAATATAAGTTTGCTGTATAAATATTTTTATAAATAATGATTATCCTTATTGTGTTGTTGCATCTAATAATTTTATTTGGCGAAAAGTTTATTAATAATAAACTGTATTGTGTTAACTAAAAAATTTATATTTTTTATATTTCTTTTCTTTATTATATTAATTCTAAACAATTGGATTATTTACTTTTTATGGGAATTTTCAACTGTAATTTTCTTCTAAAAAGTAAATGTTATAAATAAATTTTTTTTATTGATTACTTTGATTTCAAAGAAGATTTTTCCTTAAAAGTTTTCAATAATTTAATTTCAGAATTGATTATTTTCATTCTAAAGGAAATTTAATTTTATTAAAAATCCATATTTTTAAATTCAGATCGATTATTTTGATTTCAAAAGAAATTAAAATCTTAAAAATGTTTATGATAATTTAATTTCAGATTTGATCTGTTTTTTAAAGCAGATTAATAGTATGAGTTGGTGGCCGCGCTTGCTGGAAGGCGAGCAGGAAATCGACACGCGCAAGATTCAACCTGAAAACTCGAAACTATCCGATCTGGACGGAGAAACACGTGGCCTCGTTGAGAAAATGATGTACGATCAGCGGCAGAAGGAAATGGGTTCGGGATTTTTTTATTAACAATTAGAAATTTTATTTTAGTTATTTTTTTTTTAGTTTTATAATTTAAAAAAGAATTTTAAATTTTTAATTGAATTATTTATTTTTTGTAGGAATATTATAATTATAGATTTTGTTCTGTGTAAAAAAATATAAATTGTAGTCAACTTTTTACAAATTCAAAAATTATAATTAAGCATCAAAAAAAAAAAATTAAATTATTTAATATATAATAAATTTAAATAGTTTGAGAGTTTTTTTAGTATTACTTTTTATAGAAAATTAATTTCCCACAGGATAATTAACTTTTCCTAAGTAAATTGTTTAAAGATATTTTTACTTGTTATATAATAAAATTTAATTTTTTAATTAATTTAATTGCTTTATTAAAATTTTCAAGATTCTGTTTAGTATAAAAATTTAGTTTTTTTATATAATTTTCTTAGTTTATTTTTTATAAAACTTTTTTAGGCTTGCCCACGTCAGAGGAACAGAAAAAGCAAGAACTTCTTAAAAACTTTATGAAGGCTCATCCCGAAATGGATTTTTCTAAAGCCAAATTCTCATAATAAATTAATTTTTCTCTATTTTCATTTTTTACTTTTATATATAAAAAGTGCGAATTATATTTTTTATTTGACTTAACAAAAATATTTTAAATACAATTTCTTAATTCTTGATTTATTAAGTTATATTTATGTATAATGGGAAAAGTATAGGATTGCCGTTTTATTATTTAAGATTAAATTAGTGTTGTATTAATTTATGTAAAGTCAAAAGTAACAAAATCAAGAAAGAAGTTACCATTTACAAAATACTGTGCTTTTATTTATCTTAAAAGTTTTAAGATCTTAACAAAAGAGCTACGTACAATTTCTCCTTTTTCGTATATTAACTAGCTATATTAATTTATATAACAGAAAAAGTACAGGATTACCATCGTATTAATTAAAAAAAGTAAAAAAGTATAGTACTAATTAAAGTCAAAAGTTAGAAAATTCTGAAAAAATTCACTAAATTTCTATAATATGCATTAATGTATAATTAATGTTCTAAGGAGGTCTTCTTTAATAAAAGCTAGTGTCTGTTTGGAGCGTCCACAAGAAATTGTTATACAGAATTTTCCTTGTTTAATTTTAATAGATGATAGGATTGCGGTCGTTTAATTAAATTTAAATTAGCGTAGGGGTGATTAAAGTAAAGTTGAAAGTAGCACCAATTAAAGAGAAATCATTAATTACTCAAGTATTGTGATTTATTTACCATTTTAAAAAGTATAATAGATTACTATTCAAAGTTTTTACACTCTTTCTTTTTATTATTTTTATAGGTTTAAAAGTTTAATAGGAGATTTAGTATGAAACTTTTATATAACAAATTTGCAAGATCATTTTATCAGTTAAAAATAAAATTAAAAAAGTTTGTGCTTTATAAATTTTTATTGTTTATAATTAAGTTGGAGTTATTAATTTTTGAATCCTGTAAGTGGGTACTGTTTTCTTATACTTTTGACGTTCATCAACGTTGAGTTAGCTTTTTTTATTATTTTTTGGCCGCGTGGGAAGTTTTACGAAAAGGCCTTAAAACTTCTGCAAAAGGATTAGTTTTTTTTAATCTTTAAGCAATCTCTTATCCTCACCCTAATAAACAAAAAAGGAAATAATAACCACAACCCTTTGGAAATAAGATACTATTCGGATACTTCATGGGGTGAAACACGATATACGCATTCCCATGGGATTTATCATTACGATCAATTAAAACTTAGTTTTATGGAAATCTAATGTCGACAGATGCAAACTACACAAGTACGTGCGAATCTGAAAACGTAGCACTGAGCAAGAGCATCGCAGAAGTTAAAGCACTAGAAAACATCCTAAAGGAAATATAACCTCAACAACAAACCAGTGTGCAACATAAAGTTGATGCTCCTAACAAGAGACTAAGGCACGTGGGATGTAGCCTACCACTAAGCTAAAGAACTGAAAAACTCATACTGTTTTATTTACCCCGTCCTCTAACAACATCGCAGATGTAATACTAAGAAGTTATCTCATCAGAAATATCAACACTTCCTTAGACAACTAATGAACACTATTAACAACTACATAACATTAAGGTATGATAATAACTTAAGTCCATACAAAACAAAAAAAATTAAAAATGCCAAATATCGAATGGTCACAGCAAGCCAGGTTATTGGATGAGAAAAATTAATTCGTTAAAAAAATTTTAATTAAATTAATCCCAAAAATAAGGAAGCTCATTGGAAGACAGTATCCGAAATTTTAGATATGGAGAGAGGTAACTAACTTTAGTAATACTTCTTAATTTAGTTTTATTAAGTTAAAGGTTGTTATTATGACCCGCGATAACTTCTGCCAAGTCTCTGTTTTTATTTTTTTTAAATTATTACATTATCAAAATAATTTTTTAATATATATAAAATTGTAGGTTTTTGATAGGACAAATAAAGCGTCGGGAATTTTAACTCATTGTTGGCATCTTTAACAAAACTAACAGAATATAGAAAGCAATTTTGGCTCCTAATTATTAACAACTATAATTTTTAGCTTATATAGATTACTTTAGTTACAAAAAGTCTACTAAATTATAGAATACGTTTACTTTCTAGAAGTAGTGGTAATAATCTTTTTAACTGAAAGGTATTAATATGTTAATAGTTACGAGCTAAGTTTGCGTTCTATTTCCTTATTTTCTTGTTAATTATTTCATTTTCTACCTTCGCTTTATATAGTATGTATACATAACAATACAGATAAATTTAAATTTAGGTAGTGCAAATCTTAAATTTCTAGACATTCACAAAAACTGAAAACATCTTAAAATAGTTACCTTTTTAGAATGGAAACAGTAAGTACACAAAATTTTATTTATTAAATATTTTAAAACTAGTTGTAATTATTTATTTAAACAACTTTATTAATACGTGTTTAAATAAAAATATTTTGAAGTAGTTTTTGTGTTAATTAATAGATGATTGCATGGTACAAAGTAAGCACCTCATCTTTGCTCTTGATACTTACACAGTTTATATTTTTAACATCCCATTAAAAAATTGCTAATTTTAAGTAACCTAACGAGTGCATTTATAATGAGCTTTAAATGGTGTTCATATTTTTTTCTATAAATAAAAATAAAACCTTATAATTTATCGGGGCATTTATTGCTCTTTTATTAACTGTGAGCGCTCGTAACTATTTTCTTTAAAGTTATTCTCAAATATAAGCCCAAATTTTTAGAATTCTCCTATATTTTTTTAGTTGTTAACTTCAAGTTGAACCTTACATGTTTTTCTTTATTTTAAATTATCTCTTAAGTGTTAATTTTACTTAACTACTGTTAACCAATGGCTTCATACATAAATATTTAAAGCTGTCTGTAAATTATATCTCCTTTACTTCCATATGTTCCCTACAGTGATTTATATTAAAGCTACGAAAAATTGTTTCAATATTTTATAGTGTTTACAAACTTTTTTTTATATACTTTTTTTTTTTGATTGTCAAGGTTCTGTTCTTTTAAACATCTAAGTTTACCTACCAACTGTGCTTATCAAGTTATAATTATTATTTTTTTCTAATTAAACTAAGATTTTCGTTAACTTAGAAATCGACCGGAAAGGTTTAGATAAAGGCCATGTTTTAATCCGTTAACCTAAAACACTGTAGATATACATTTTTTAAATTAGGCTTAAATGGGTATAAACGTACCCGACTTATGCGCAGCAACTGGGTTGTAAGTCTTTATGTAAATTTTCTTTAAAGGTCTATAGGCATATCACTTTTATTAAGCAAAATCCTTGAAAACTTTGTAACTTTATAAAAATAAATATCCTTTTAAACTGTATTAAAAAACCCACCCATAGTTTATGAAAAAAAAACGTATATATTAGTGTTAGTAAAAGGGCTAATAAATAGAATGTTTGTTGGTAGCTGTATGTAACAGGTCAATATATAAAATCATCTCATACCGGATCGAGGATTTTTGTCGCAGCTCAGCGGTTAAGAGCATTGTCGCGCGTACTCAAAGCCTTGGTACGTGGTTTTACGTAGTTAACCTGTTATACCTCCATGTTATCAACCTTATATATTATGTCTTATTAAATATATAATATCAATCCAAGATATATGCTTTTTAAAGGATAAAGTTTAGGTAAAAATAGTTGCTCCATTTCTTTGGCCATTACATGTCTTACAAGTTAACTCTCTCTTTATAATTCTTGAAGGACGTAGGGGTAAGCAATATTCACATACCGCAGTCTTCCATTTGAGGCAACACCAGTCATAATATTTTCAACATCCTCATTGTCCATGTAAAATTGTGCTATTATATTTCTCATATAAAAGTTCTAACATTAAATTTTCCATAGCAATGGTATCCGTAATCTCCTTGCTAAGGGCTATGTATTCGGCTTCGCATGTAGATTTTTGTAGTTGCTTTTATCAACATTAGAACATCAATCGAAGGAATTGCCATTAAAAAATATTATATGTCCCACTGTAGACCTCATACCAAAGTTATCAGCCCTGCAAAACCGAGTAGCGTTCTAATATATTCTGTTTTTTATAAAGTCCGTTGATCTCCAAAAGCGCTTTAATAACAAGTGGCAACTGATGTAAATTTCTATGGCACGCGATTTAGTAAAATATGCACCCATCTATTCTCTATTGTATCTATTTTGTTATACAACGCTTTGTGTGCATCTTTTTCTTTTTAACAATAAATAACCTTAAAAGTAGCTTTAAAATGCTTGTGATTAAAAAATATTTACATTTAAATAATTGTTTAATAGAGTTTAAAAAGACACTTTGGTTAACTACTACCTTTTGTAAGCGGTTCAATAGCAATGCATACCATCTTAGATATCATTTTTTAATTTTCCGCACAGTAATAGTTTATAATTATAGTTATACTATTCAAAAGTTATTAAAATCTTACTTCTACGGTGAACATTAGTAGTTGCTTATGTCCTGAAAGAATTTTTTTACTTTTAAGCCGTATTTTTTCGTTTAAATAAAAGTACCTTTTAACTAAAAATAGGCAGAAACATTACCCTTATTAAATTTCTTTGCGCTACACCCGAGAGAGCTTTGCCTTGGGCATACACATAGTCACAGATACTAGATACGTTTCGTATGCATGTTGACATTCTGGCTCACATTCCTTTTCAGTCCTTACTTTTACGAACATCGGTTTTCTAAGTAGTGGTTATGATTTTTTTAACTTACAACATTTATTTTTACCCTTTTTAGCTTTAGTCGTACTAGGCCAAAATGGAAAAAGCTTTAAAGTACACCTTTAGGTGCTTGCCAAAATAAAATTTGTATTAACTTATTCTTGAAGTCGTAGAGTTAAGCTTAGATTATACAAACAAAACAGGGCAGCATTTTTCGTTTAGATAACTCTAAGAGGAGTCTAGTGTTCTTGCAATACTATAAATTAATACATGGTCATTATATTTGGAAAATATGAATTATCGAAAATAAGAAGGTAGTATACAAGTTATAAAGTAATTGTAATATGTTGTCTTTCTTTGTTCTTTAAAGTTTAAAGTAGCGTTTGCGTTGAGAGAAAAACAATATAGAAGGCAATATTATTAACCACTTGTATATTTCCTACGGACCGTCAACATTTTAGTAGTTAGTGCTAAGTTGTAATACTGAAAAATTATTATGAAGAGTAAATAGATGCACTTTATGTAAAAGATTAATCATGTAAATATTTTTTTTTAAAAATTTATAGACACGGGGATTTTTTTTACTTTTGCTAGGGTAAAAGGATTTTATTACCAATACGAGTCATTTTATTTACTTTAAAAATGTATACTTTCTGAGCATTTCAAAGTTTTTTGGTGTTAAGAGTTATTATTGTAAATGTATTTATAATTTCTGAGCTAAGTTGTTGTGCCTATTATAAAAGATAACTGTAATCGCATTCCAAATATTAAATTCTGCTTTTCTCGTTGACCACTGTGGTGCAGGTGCGACAAACCGTCCTCCTCTTTCAAGTTATATAAAAACTCTTTGTACTGAAAGGCTATCTGATAAGTTTACTGATAAAAAAATCTATAGTGAATCTCGAGCAATAGGGTACTGGTTATAAGATAATCTTTACAAAAAGTTAAAGTATTGTATGGTAGGGGCAGACAATTAGTATATAAGATTTCCAGCTCTAAAGATCTTCAACGGTTTCATGGGGAGATAGGTAGGCATCCTTTCTGTGTGTGTAAGTGGGGACGCTTTCGTAGCGTGCCTTCCTTTCCTACAGGGCTTTTAATTAAATAGAATTATAGAAATCATTGTACTTTTTAAACCTTTGCTTGTTTTTCTTAAGAGTTGTCCATTCCTTAATTAATTCTTTAACTTATTAACTGTATGTAAAAAGCGGAGCCCTGTCAAATTTATTCATTTCGGCTTTAGTCAGAAAGTAAGTAGAGTTTTCAAAAGGGTGGGAGGGGGGGAGGTTAATATGTTTATCTGTAGCTGATATTAAATGTATTTATATCGTCGTTTAGGACGAATTAACCTTTATGTCTCGTATTCTTTCGTTAATCCGAACTTTTCTTTTGAAAAATGCTAGAAAAGAGAGCAACCATAATAAGTTATAAATTGTCATTAAAATTATGAAAAACTTGTAGACTCTTTCAATAGATCTTTTAATGCTGATGACCCCCCACAGCGGGAAAACTGTTCAAAAGGAGTAAATTTAAGTAAGTGAATTATTCTTTTTTCCAATCACATGTTTATCTTTGACTAATAGACTTTTTACTATAACATAGTATAATTTAAATTTTATAATGGTTGTCAGCTGGTAATTTTTGTCATGTGTTCATTGGAAAAAACAAAATTTTTTAGTCAACATCATACAAATTCGATATAAACGTAGATAAAAGCAATTTTAAAATATGAGTTGTGCATAATTAATATCTCGGCTAGTAACGGTATATTTAAAGTCTCAAATAGTATTTATAAAGTCGGTAAAGGTTTACTCACTATCAGCCAAATTTAAAATATAATAAAATCTTCTTTGAAGACGAGATCTATTCAAAGAAATATATCATTATAAATGGATAGTGCACTAAGTTAATGTAATCAAAGTCCCTGCTTTTATAAAAATGGCCCAGTCAGTAAAGGTTTACTCACTGTTGACCAAATTTATAATAAAAAATGGTTCTCCTGTGAAGGCAGCATCTATATATAAAAAGATATACGGCGTCAGTGCAAAAAATAAATAGGTTTTCGCTATTTTAATTATTGCCCTTTCAAAAGACTTCCCTTCCGAGTGAGGAGTTCATAATCGATGAGGCCTAACTGGCCGTGGTGTTGGCCGGTATCTCCAGGTGGACACGGGCCTTTTGCCTATTGTGGCGTTATTAAGCATTGTTAATGTCAACTAACTTAATTTTATTTGAGATCATAATTGTATTTTCTTTAAATTCTTTTTGTCATAAGTCTTTAATTTTTAAAAAGTTAATATATACTGGTTTTATTATTTTCTAATGGTTACTATTATATTAACAGAGAACCTTTCTAGGGTCACTGTACTAGTGGCTGTTAAAAAAGATAACTGCTTAAGAAAATTAATAAAACATTTCGAAAGGACTGGTAACTATTTTTTTAACTATATGATATTAATTATAACAATTTTTTTAGAGCGAAAAATTTTTGTCAAGGCGATTCTACTTAAATTAGATTTGAACTCTATATTTCTGGATGTTTTTGATGTTTTGTTTTTGGACATAAACTGGTTGTTTGCCTTTGACAAGCAGCTGTTAAGGTAATGCTTTGAAGTTTATACTTTAAGTAAATCAACTTAATTTTTTTTTAAAAAAGTTAACGAAATTAAAAATGGAATATTCTAATTTATATAAATTACTATAAAAGCTTTTAAAGTATAAGTGCTGCGTAATATTATATTAATTACTTATTTAGGGACTTTGCTAAAACTTTAAAAGGTATTAAAAGAAGACCATTTCTTGTCGGCGTGGTTGAAAGCGTGTCTAGCACGACCAAGTCTTTATGTGAATACATTTCATGCGATTTTATTTTAATAAGACCTATAACGTATGAAGACATTTTTACTATATTTTCTATAAAAACTTTTCGTAAGCAAATAAACCAATTTTTTTTTGATTAATTATTATTTTCAATACTTACATAAATCTTAAATTTAAATGAGGTAATAATTGAGGAATTTACACTTAAAAACAATGTTAATTGCTTTAGTTCTCTGACTATAACCTTTTTAAAGATGTGTGACACTAGAATTAGGGGAAGCATAACACTAGAACTTTATAGCGAGTAGTTATGGTAAAAAATATTAGCAGATTTTATTCCACTATTACACGCTTACAATTGACTCAGTAAAATAAATCAATTTTTTTAGTTAAATCATATGCTCGTTAAAATTGCGATAAAATCGCTAATATATTTGAATTAGAGTAGAAAGGGTGAGACACAACATCTCGGCAAAATTTAAGGAGAATGAATGCTAGATCAACTGACGTTCGACAAACTTATCAATGCCATCCTTTTTTTATTGCATATAATATCCTTTTTTATCTCATTATTTTTTGTTTTTAAAGAAAATTCTAAAAGGACAAACAGTATTAATTGCGATTTAGGTGAAAGCACAACTCTAGAAGCTTGCTTATGGGGTATATGCCTTTACACTCCTTTAAAAAGGCATTTGTACAATCGCTAACGTAAAACGCAATCGGTTAGACTTATGCCCTTGAAAGTTATCAAAGAGGTAGAAGTTAAAGGGGTAAATAATTAAAATCCTTTTAAGTTGCTTATTTTATTCAGTATATTCGACTCTCTAAAAGAGAATTATATAGCAAACTTTAGCTGATTCACTTAATAAAAGTCATTTTCTTATTTAAAGCGGCTTGAGTAGAGTAGCAATATTATAATTAAGAGACCAAGCATAACAATAGATTAAACTATTATCACATAGTAGTATTTATAAAATTTATACTAATTGCGAGCTAGGTACTCGTTACAAAGTCTAAGGTTTATTGCTCATAAGTTAAGCGGGAATAAGAGTACGTTATTCAGCAAAAGCTCTCATTGATATCTAAGCTTTTTTTAAAGAACTATTAATGCCGCCAGAAAGCTTTGCTGGAGGGTGTCAAATTTTAAACGTCTTTAGATTAAGTGCTGCTTTAATTCCACCAAGAAGCTAGATCCTGGATGCACCTGTAGCGTTAAAAAATTGTTTATTTTCTGTAGATAACCCGACTTAATCTTCTAGAATCTTGGGTATACTCTTACTGTAACAAAATTAGTCGGACATAGTACCAAGTAAATCCCCACTAAGTGTCTCTCCCCCGTCCTACGCAAGAAGAGAGGTCCAAATGGGAATCGTTCCCGCCAAACTCAAGCCGGTTAAGATTTAATATTTGTCTTGCAATTTAATTGGTCTCTGAAATTGTGCTGTCTCAATTTAGTTTATGGGTTTTCTACTCTTAACTCAGCTACGCAAGACTTAAAACGCGTACCTC
Organism: Zophobas morio; assembly: GCF_036711695.1. Classification (NCBI taxonomy): domain Eukaryota; kingdom Metazoa; phylum Arthropoda; class Insecta; order Coleoptera; family Tenebrionidae; genus Zophobas; species Zophobas morio. The sequence goes on along the minus strand of NW_026972279.1, from coordinate 166,502 downwards.
TTTAGCTTGGCTCAGTTTGATGTTAGCTCGTTCAGTTCTTAGATAGACTTTTATCATATAAAATTGTTATTTTTTTTTTATCTATTTAACATATAATATGTAACTAAAATGGAAGAAGGTTATCAAGATCTGGAATATGAGTATGACGCTCCCAAGTACGCGAATCTAGCTGCTCCTTTATTAGAGTATAGTAATAATATTTTTTTTTAATTAATATCTTTTAATTTATATATTTGTTATGAGGAAAGTGTTAATGATGAGTGGTTTTTTCGCTGCCATCCAAGTCTTGAACAACCGGAACCTAATTTACGAGAAACCCTTTTAAAGTTGCGTAAAGAAGATATCACTCTCTTAGAAAATACTTCCACATCATCTCTGAGTCTTAATTCCAATAATAAAACTATAAAAAAAGAAAGCCATTTTACTAATAAGTCTGCGGCCTTATCTGCTATTGTTGCCAATAGAGAAGCTTGGGATAACTTCACACGCAAGTCAACTGCTTTACCAAGATATATAAATGCGCACGTACTAGAGAAGGACTTATTACTTTCAGCAACCGCTCCTGTTATAAAAAGTTCCAACACATTAAATTTTACACAGCAAGATTACATTATAAATTTGAACAATAGCGTGGATAAGAGAGTTGTTAAGTGTGACGATAATAACCCTAGTTTCTTCAGTTTTTCAGAATCTAAAGTCAATTTTACTACTCATAATAATTATAATACCTCTTATATAAGTGATGACAATAATGATATTATTTTAAGTGCTGAAAATAAAATCTTTAACCTTTCTTGTTTAACTCTTGATAAAAAAAGTGATTTCCAAATAATCCGGCAAATGAATTGTCCAATATCGAAGAAATCTTTAAAGGAAAGTGAACTACCGTTCCACAAAATGTCTAAGGGCAAATTTAAAAAGTTTTTTGGAAGGATGTCTAACTCAAGAGAAAAAGAAGTTTTTTCCGACTTACGCAAAAGAAATCTTTCTGAAGAATTAAAAACTTCCCAAAATTTTGCCTCAGATTTAAAGCTGCCTACCAATATATCCGAAAAGTATCACATGGTAAATACTTTAACCGATCTGAAGAGTATGTTAAACAAAGATACAAAGAAAGTTATTACTCAAGGTCAATTAGATAATCACAAAGGACTGTTACTTGATAATAGAATTGAAAGAACACAATTTTCTAATAACGATTTTAAAAATTGTTTTAAAGCCAACTCAAGGAATGTGAAAAACTTGCCACTAAATGAAACTTTAAATTTAAATAAACCTTTGAACAGCCCTTTATACGTCGTTAACAAGGAAAATGTAATAAATGCGGACTATCAAAAATCTAAAAGTACACTGTTTCTTATTGTTTATTAATAACTTTACTATCGGTATTTTAATAGATTTGGGAAAAAGAAGTCAAAATCAGCAGCGCTCAGTTTTTGGTGTCCTCACTAATGCTAATAAGGAAGACAGCTCTAAATTTAAAAAAACTTTTGGCAAGACACTTAACTTATACAATGAAAGCTCTTCCAATATTACAAATATAAAAAAAATAAGCCTAAAATCTCTCTCACCGACTCTTCGCCCTCGCCGAGTTGTACATGAACCATCGAATATAAATAAAAGCTAAATGTAACTATGAGATAAAGTTTTATATGTAAATAAAAGCAAACAGGTTTAAAAAAACAATGAAACAATATTTTTATTAGCTTTCTTTTTTATTATAAAAAAAAGTATAAAAAACAGTTTATTAATACAATTGAACCAAGGTACTCCACGGGCCACAAAAAACATTAATAGCCTTGTTGCGCTCAAGACCTGAACACTCGATGCGCTGTGGGAAATTAACGCCTGGCTCTCCGGAAAGTTTGCCCAGCTGGCCATACTTGGACCAGCCCCATCCATACAAGTGTCCTTTCTCATCTATCACTACGGAATGAGAGGATCCGCAGCTAACTTTGCAAGCCTCCACGTCGGACTCAATAAAATGTGGTAAATGGCAAGTGGACTCGAGTTCAGCTGTGAGCCTCCCAAGCTGAGAGAAATTGTTCCAGCCCCACGTGTAAATATCCCCAAAGGAGGTCACAGCTACCACGTGCCAATAGCCACAGTCCACATCGACCACTTGAAGCCCATCTAACGCTTTTATTATCTATCATTTTGTAAATGATACCATTAAGGTCTATTGTTGGAAATATAGAAAGATGTGTAAAAGTAAATTATTAGTATTGGAAGCGATATAATGTTTAAAGTAAAAAATTTATAGAGACACTATAGTAAAAAAATAAAGCTGGAAGCACCAGTAGTATTAAAAAAAAATTCATCACAGGCTGACATAAATCTTTTAAGTATTATTTCTTATAATATGTTATTTTTAAACAAAATGAAACATAAATATACAATGGAAGCATACTTTTGGCTCTTCTTCAAACTCCGTATTAATAGGGAGTCCTCTTCCCAATTGACCAAAGTTATTTGCACCAAAGCTCCATAATCTGCCTTGATCGTCCAAACAAACACCGTGTAGAAGACCACAGCGGATTTTAGTTATACAAGGGGGAGGCAAGTATGTTAATGTTGAACTCAAGGCGAAGTGCAGCTGTTTAAAGTAAACTTGCGTGAAAATATTTTTTTCTAAACCGTTTTTTTCTTTATACTTGCACAATTCACAACAAATGTCAAGGTAAATACGGGTTCCAGAATCTTCAGAAGTAGAAAGTTGAGAATATTCTTTCTTACCGTTACTGTTTTCTAAGTATAGCTTAAAGACTTTACCACTTTTTAAAAGGATTAAGATAGTTTCTTTGTCTTTAGAGGCTATAGATGTAATGGGTTCCGAAAATTTAAATTTACCAAAAGTGCTAATCTGGAAAGAGTTTTCCTTATGTAACTTACAAAACTTACAAATTTTATTAGTTCCAACTGTACTGTTTTTAAGAACGTTGGCAACTTTTATAAATAAGTAAATGACGTTGGCGCAGTGCTCGAAGTTTAGAAGTATACAGCGGTGAAAAGATTTTATTTTTTCTGTGCAATATTTCAAGTCGCGTTCCTTTTTTTGACAACAATTCAAGATGTCTGTAATATCAAAATGCGAATCAAATATACAAAAATTAGAAATACTGAATTCCTTAAAGTTTTTCACACAAGAGGGATCTTTAATGGCGTTTAAGTTACAAACACCTACAAAATTCAGACAATATGATAGGGATACGGGAGAGTTTATAGTTACACTTCCATTCTCTTCATTGTTTTTAAATTTATCAACATGACCCACCCTGCTAGCGAAAAACCAGGTTCCATCCCAAGTAAATGAAGGCTGCAACACATTTGCAATATTTTTATTACTACTAATGTTATTGTAATTACTATTATTATTACTACACTTATTAGCAGTATTAGTAGTAATTTCTTTATCCCTATTCCATTTAGCTTCTTTTACGGTCACTTCTACGGGTAGTTTTATTAAAGAATCTATTGTAATTGAGTAGTCAGGGTGAGCTTCTGGGATAAGTTGGGAATGAGCATTAAAACCAAAACCATAATAGTATTCCTGATATTCTTGAAAAGACATTAATTTAAGAAATTTATATAATATGTACGCAAACTACATATACTTTTATTAATTTTTCATCTCAGTTATAGCGGCAGTAGTATTTGGTTAAGAGCTCAGTATTCAGTACACTAAAATTAACAAAGCGTGTCAAGTTCAGCCCCTTGCAAGTACGACGTAGTCTATTTCTCAATTCAAGGAAGTTTTAAAACATAAATTTTGTAGTATTTCAACTAATAAGTTTTAGTAAAAATCGTTTTTATTTTCAAAATATCGTATATTTTAAGAATGATGAAATTATATCGCTTATTTTTTAAATTTATGTTTTTTATAAAGTTACTGTTATAAAATTTTTTCGTTGAAGCTCTCCTACTCGCTATATTTTCAATACCTTATCATTTTTTTGACATATTTCTTTTTTGTGTGGAAGTTTCTTCTATTATATATAATTTTATTGGGAACTTATTAAATCTTTATACTATGCTTTAACTTATATAAAGTTTAAGGCGAGGTGTTAATTATTCACAAATAGTGTGGCTACAAAACACTATATTAATAATGCTTACTTATATACTGAATTTTTCTTAAGAAACATTATTAAAATATAATAATTAGTTAAACACAATATTAACAGTTTAAACTCAAGTTTTAAATAAGTTTTCTGCCAAAACTTAAAAAACTTTACGTCCCAAATTAAATTTTTAAATATCATTATAACATTATTTTTATGTAAAATGTTAAGTAAAGTAATAATATAGTTTTCTTTTTATAAGCTTTCGAAAAAGGAATACTTCTATAAACTAATTCGCATAATAACTCATTGTCAAGGTGTATAATCTTATACAACTTGCCTTTTACTATACTCTTCGGTCCTCCTAAAAAAATTCGGAAATGTGTTCGTTATTTTATGGCCATTAAATATTCCTAACAATTTTGTTAGTTTGTTTTATTTGCTTTTTTTATTATTATTATTACTTTTAATTTAGTGTTAAAAATAGAAAATCCAATTGAGGCTTAAATTTGTTTTAACATAGTACACTTATTCATTAAAACGAATATTAAGTGGGGATATTATTTCGTACAATTTCAAAAACTGTAGCTCCTAATCTAGAAGAACTGTATATAAAGAGGCACTAAAACAGATTTATTAAATTGTTTTACAGTTGTGAACACATCAACATTTAATAAAACAAACTAATTAATTTTTTTTAAAAAAAAGGAGCTCCACTAAAATGCACTAACTGAATTTTTCAAAAAATAATTTTAAATTTACGTTTATAGAAAGTGGGAATAATAAAAGTTAAAAAAAATATTTTGATAGCTAAGATATAAAGCCTGCGTATTGGGTTATTAAAAAAGTTGCATAGTTTTATTTATTAGAGCTCCGCGTACATCACTACCGTCCACCTTCGCCCTGCTGGATGATGCTGTCGCCCTTTTGGAAACCGCAAGGGACGTGGCTCCCACTACTGCCACGACAACTAAGTAACATACCGCTCCGACCGCATGTCTGACGAACTAAAGGCAGTCTTTCGTAAACGTCGACGTCTTCATTCGAGTAGCCATATTTGTCGCAGAGCGCCGAAGACAAACTTGCGCATAATCGACTTCACAGGTCTATTAGAAAAAAGATAATGACCCATTTTAACAAATGGAAGAGCAAACTGCATTGTATATCTGAAACAGGCAGCATTAACCGCTTCTCCTTTTGGAAATTTGTTAAAAGGTTCAAAGATTGGGGACTTGTATAACACTACCTCCCCTTCGTGAAGAAAATATAGTGACCGAGAGTGATGGAAATAAAGCTACTCTTTTCGCCCATGTTCTTGCTATCCAAAACTTGCTAGCTGCCCACTCTACTCCTAATGATAATGAGTTCCTTCAGCTGAGCTTAACCCCTCCCCGTTAACAAAACCGCTTAATCTAGTTACTGTTAACGAGGTGCAAGCAATTGTCGAAGCATTACCTAAAAAAAAAGTTCTTGGCCCCGATAACATCACTAATGGGAAGCTGCAGAAAATGCCATTAAGAAGGATGCACTATCTTTACCTCTATAAAATCTTTGACGCCTCCTTGGCTCCTTTCTGATTCGATGGAAGACGGATATCGTGATAATGCTACCAAAAACACTTAAACCGTCGGAATCAGCCTCTAGCAAGTAACGACCCGTCAGCCTACTGTCAGCGGCCGGCAAAGTGGGTGGGGACTGCTTTACTGCGCCGTCTTTAGAGGCCGTTGACGCTCGGAGAGCTTTACCGGAGTTTCAGTGTGGATTTTGGCAAGGGCACTCAACGATCCAGCAGCCCTGCTCAACTGAAAAAGACCACTCGCGCTTTTAATCATAAGAAGGCAACAGGCGCTGTCTTCCTTGATGTTGAATGGCATTTGAGCAAGTTTAACATGAAGGTCTGCTACACAACCTGCGCTCATTATCCGTTCCTCATGGCCTTTACAACGTGCTGAAATCATACCTACCTGAATGGTCGCGTCTTCAGCGTGCGCGTGGAAGATACCCGCTCACTGCTTCAGACTCTAATAGCAGGGATCCCTCAGGGATCACTACTCTCGCCCCTTTTGTTTGCAATTTACATGAGTGACGTGCTTTTGCCGTCCGACCTACACATACGAATTGCCCTCTAAGCTGCTGATAGGACCGTACGTTCCTCTTCAAAGTCTCCCGCCTTGCTATGCAAGCATCTACAGCGCTATCTTGACACTCTTGCTGTCTGATGCCGTGATTTTATTTGAATTACTATCTTTGGATTTTATCTATTTGTTTTATAATTTAAAATTAAAATAAAAATAATAATTTATAAAAATGTTTACTTTGGTTAGTGCTTATACCTATGCTACTTTACTTAAACTTTTGTATATCTTATTTAATAGGTATAGGCACTCTTTTTGATTTTGAGACCCATTTTTTAAATACTTAAGGTCTTCAAAATCACGTATAAGATTGGAAGGTTACTTTAACTGCGATAGAGTAAAGATATATTAATTTCAAAGAAACGCGTTCCATTGTTGGTACCCATAACTTTTAATGGCATGAAGTTTCCATGGTGTTCTCAAGCGAAATACTTGGGAATCATCATCGACAACAAAATTTCCTGGCTTTCTCACGTGGACTATGTAGTGGCGAAGGTCAAGACAGCAACCAAGGCGCTTTATTCTTTACTTTGCGGCAAGAGTAAGCTTTCTCTGCGAAACAAACGGCAATTGTATTTGTTTTTACATCCAACCAGCAATGACATATGCATCTGCTGCTTGACCTACAACTCCACTGCCCTAGCGTCGGCACCTCCAGTGCGACAGAACAACTTGCTGCGTGTTCTTACAAAGGCACCATGGTTTGTGCGAAATGATGCTTTTCACCGGGGCCTTCAGCTGGACCTTTGAAACATTGCCTCTAACGCCATGCCGTAACTCTCTACGAAAGGCTCAGCAGGTTCACTAATCGCCTGCTGGTGAGCGAACTTATTTACGGGCCATGGGACACGCGCTTAAGCTCTAGTTTTTTTAGGTTAATATAAAAAATAATGACACCCTGAATTCTATTTGAAATGTAACTGCAAATCACTCCTGAGTGGGAGCCCGAGTATTCAAAAGTATCTAACTCGACCGAGCACCAGAAACTATCATTAATAAATAAATTATTAGAGCTGAAGCTTTAATGTATATTTCTCAACTCATCTATATAAGCAATATAGTTATAGTAACCCTTTTTTTATATAGTTCATATTTTTAAAATTTACTAAGTTCGCTTCAAAAAAAATTTATATTATAAATTTTTTTAATTTTTTTTTATATGAATTCATTGTGGGCTTATTTTAAAAGTTTAACATTTCTCGTTCTTAGCGTAAAAGAAGGTTTATTTTTGTAACAACGAATTTATTAAAAATATGGTTTACTTGAACTTTATGACAATATCTTTTCGAATCCTTTACAGATTAAATCATTTGTATGTCCTTTGATAAAAACTTTTCTTGCCAATTTTTTAATCGTTATCGTGTTATAGTTAATCTCCGGTACGCCAATCTGTTTATAAAAACTTTTTATCTAGCTTATATTACGGCTAAGCTTTAATTTTTACCAATAATATGGATCTACCTGTTATATTTTTACAACGATAATTAGGAGTACCGAAGAAAAGTAGTGCATCTTTTAATAAAAGAAAAAATTTTCTATATAACTTATTTTTATTATTAAAATAAGCTAATCCGATTTTATATCGACTTAATTAGTTTATATATTGATATTTAGCATAGCTATGAAAGTGATAATAAGACGCCTTTAAATTTTATTTTACTCTTTTTTTTGTATAAAAAAGAATTCAAACTTTATTGTTTAATAGTTTTTTAACTGGCTTTAATAAAGATAACTCTTTTTATGACCCGCAAGGTTTAATACTTAGTTGAGTAGATAATTAAAACATCTTTTATTTCTTTGCACCTTCTCGGCTTCATTGGCGTTATAAGTAGTTGTTATTTTTTAAGTCCCCTTTGAAAAAGATGAGCAAAAACTAGGCTACTGGGAGATTCTGTACAAGGACCTTCATAAACTAAACGACATTTTAAGCACCGTTACAATTATTAATATAAATAAAAACTGTTGTAATAATAATAATAAATGCAATAAAAATAAGAATTTTTTTAAAAATTTGATTAAAAAATATAGAAAATAACGGCGTAGATTATAAGGCTTCAAATCTAGAGAGGCATCAAGTATTTTTGTTACTTATATTATATTTTTTAACTTAAAAGATAAAAGTAATAGAATATAAACATTTCAATTATAAAGAAGATTGAGTACTATGGAAGATATTATAAAAGGTTATAAGTTGTGTAGTTGAGCAATGAGTTTTGGAAGTACTTCTTTATTGTTAATATAAAATAATTGTGATAATTAATATTCTAGAGTACAGTAATCTTCTATACAACTTAAAACCCGATAGTGGGAAAGGATGCAGGTGAAGATGCTCCTTTCCGATAAATATTTTTGTACTATTTTTTAAACGTTTCACCCATTAAAGTTTGTAATAGAGAATTTTTAAGAACCTTATAAAGATAAGATGGTGAAAGCTTAAGCAAAACAAAAGTGCTACTTTTAAATTCGTTCAATCTATTAATTTTTTAATAGAGCGAGAACAAAAACAATTTAACAGTTAATCTAAGAACACTGTTTTTAAAAAGTGATCGAGTAGTTCATAAGTGGTTCCGGTTTTTAATAAAATTAAAAAGCAGTAATATATAAATAAAAATTATATAAATTTCTTATTAGAATGCATCGATAACATATATGCCAACCCAAAGGCTGGTCACTATCTCTTATAGGTGTCACGCCTTATCGCTTCAAAGCTATTTCTAAAGTTAATTAGTTTAAGATTCTCTTTTAAAGGTTTGCTTCAGTTTGATAAAGTCAGTAAAAAATAAAAATATAAAAAACTAACATGGAACTTTTTGCTTCAAAATAGTTGGGATGACCATAGCTTAAATTCATAACATAGATTTTTAATTTAAAAAAATTGCTTTTCTCATTCGCGTTGCATATAATATATATCTTTATTATTATTAAATATTTCTTAAAACATAATGAAAACTTTAATATATGTAAAACCTTTTGGCGTTTTGGCTCGAAATATAGTAATTTGCGGAACAAAATGGGCGGCCTTGCTGGGTACATAATTATACAATATTTATTTTTAATTTACTTTATTTTTGTTGATATTAGGCTTTTCTTTAATTTCGGGATCCTATTTTTTAAGTCCTGCTAATAAACTTATACGTGAAGAAAAAGTTAATAAGTCCACTTTTACTTTAACGTATACAGATTCTTCCACTTACTTAAGTACTCATTCTCATATGATGGGGAGTTCTACTTTGTTAAATCTTCTGAATTCACTGGCGAGGCCCGTTTTTTTGCTTATTTCGAAATTTTTTTTTTTAATTTCTTTTTTCTATTTAAGTTTGGAGTTTGCGTCGCTACAGACGCAGTTGAAAATCTTAAACAACTTTGTTACAATAAATAAAGAAGAGCTTAACTTTTTAGAATCTTTTGCACTGGTAGAAATTCTAACGAGATTTTTAAATAATTCTGAGTTCAGGTTGTCTCCTTTTTTTGATTTTGAATAAATTAAGTTAGTGAAAACCATTTAGCACGAATAAATTATATATTTTTTTATTTTTAATCTTTTTTTTAATACTTTTATCAATCTTTTAAATTGGTAACGTTATCTGAGTATTTTTTTAAACTAATTAATCAATTTCAAAAATTAAAAAAATTGTACAATATTATGCCGATTAATTTAAGATTTTAATATTATACAAGTTTCAAGTTTAAATATTAAAAAGTATAAATGTCCTCAATTACTAAAACAAGCACTTTCACTTCTAACATTTTCACTATAATATGGTAATTCTATTCTTTACCAAAATCGTTTTTGGAATATTTTTAGAAAAAAATCAATTTTGTTATGCTTAATTCGCCATTCAAAATTATTATTTTTCATTAATTTTTTCAAAATTTAAATTTCTTTTCTTTAAAAAATAAATGATTTATATTCAAGTTTATTTTATAGTGTAAACTTTTTTATAAAAAAGTAAAAGCTAATTTCATTGATCTTTTCTTGAAAGTTCAGATCAAAAAATTTTACAATTTGTTAATGTTTTAAACTGAAATTATTTATTAAGATCTGTTGCTTTTTCAATTATTATTGACTGATGAGAGCTAATAACTACGTCACATGCGCCAGAAGGCGACCATTAAAAAAAAAAAATAAGCGACTCGTTATAACGGCAATCACTTTTTTAGGACAAGTAAAAAAAAATTGATTACTAAATTAATAATTCAAATTTTATTTTTATATTTCTTATAAAGTATAAAAGTTTTTGTATAGAAGATGAAAAGTTTGAAACTCAAATAGGAAATAAAATTAGAATTTGATTTTATTTTATCGTTTATATAAGTGCTAAATTAATGTTAAAGTTTTATAAATTTATTTTATTTTTATATAAATTATAATTTTTTTCGAAATTGAAGATTAAAATTGGAATTCAAATAGTAAATAAAAATTAAATTCGCTTTTATTTTTATAATATGCGTAAAGTAAAAGTAAATTATAAGAAAAGATTTTAATATAATTTTATTTTTTTTTATTAATTATAAATTTGTTTGATTTGAAGATGAATAAATTTGAGATTCAATAGTAAAATAAATAGAATTTTATTTTTTTTATAATATGCGTAAAATAAATTTAAAAGATTTTTGATTTTAATTTATTTTTGTTTACATTTTTTCGATTTGAAGATAAAAAATTTTAACCGCGCAAAATAATTTTAAAAGATTTTTATATTAATTTTAAGATTTAAACTGAATTTGAAAATTTCAGATTTAAATGAAATAAAAGTAGAAGTTGCTTTTCTTTATTTTTATAATACGCGCCAATAGATTAAAAGATTTTTATTTGTGATTTATTTTTTTTATGATTTGCGGAAAGGTATAAAAGAGGTTTCATTTTTATGCTTAAATATTAATTAAATTTTATTAAATTTTGATAAAAAAATTAATTTTGTGGTTTTTTTATTACTTTTTCAAATAATAGAAGAGTCTAATTACAATTATTACAAAATAAATTTTTTTACACATTAATTTTAGATTTTATTTAATTATAAATGATATTGATCTTTTAGTTAAACATAAGTTTGTATAATTATTATTTATAAATCTTTTACTACATAGAATTTATTTTTTAGTGTTGATCATTTTTGTTAAAAGGTGGTAGAAAAATTAAATTAAATTTTTTTACAATTTAAATTACTTAACTATTAAATTTAGAAAAATATTTTTGCTTTTTACTTATTATTATTATTATTATATTTTCGTATCTTTATACTTCTTTTTATTCTACTTTTAATATATATGTATAACTTTATTTTCTACATAAAGTTATTCGGAGTCGCACCGTCCGAATTGCTTATTACTATTGGCTGCGTTGGCTTCTACGTCCACGCGCGCGGTAGAGCATATCCGCAAGCACGCCGACTATAAAACTTTAGTGAGTTCACCTATTATATAATGAAGTTTTTTTTTAATATTATATTTCAATAAAAGAATGTTTTTTATATAAAAGTTTATGATTAGTCATTAAAAAATTTAAATAATATTGAACCAATAGAGTGGTCTTTCATTAATCCAATCAATTCCACTCGAACTTTTTAAAACTGGAAAAAAAGAAACTTTGCATGCTGTAAAAGATTTTATTATTAATATTATTATTATTATTATTATTATTATTATTATTATTATTATAGCATAAGAAAAGCAAACTGGAACGACAAAATCTTCAAGATTTGAGGTTGCTTTTGTTTATGAATATTCTTATTTTTGTAATAATAATAATAATTACTGGAAGTTAGTAAATTTTTTGCCAACTTTTCATTGGTTGAGAGTTTTGTTTCATATCTTTTGGTTGGTTACTTTAAAATTCTTGGCTTTTAATTTAACGAATATTTTCTTATAAATAAGCTTTATTGAACCAATCAAAGAAGAATGATAATTTTTTTTACTATTTTGAAAATATATATTTGTTATGCCATTTTTTGTAGTTATTTTTATGGTTAATTCATGAACTTTTTATATTTATTATCTAAAAAAGTTTTTTTATAGTTTCTTATTACAATATTTATAATTGTATATATTTTCGTAATAATATTGTAAATATTTTTTATTACTTCATCAAATAAAAAAGAATATAAAAAAGTTTACAAACTTTTTTTTTAGTGAGCATAAAAAGTTTTTTTTAATTTTTTTATATTTTTTATTTTTAATTTAAAAGTTTTTATGGAAAACACTTTTTCTTTGAAGTAACTTTTTTATATAAAAGTTCACTAAAAAGTTTAATAAGGTAAGGGTTAGCCAATCATGTTCTATTATTTAGATTTCCTAGCGAATGGGCTTGAACCGTTTTTTTATAGCCTGAACTTTTCTAAATGGCTTCTTTTTATTTCATAATCAAACTTGGCTCTACACCAATTATAATTGTTATACAAAATGCGCTTAAATAGTTCATTATATATTACTTGGTTGCTATTATAAATAAAAGGAGTCACTTTTTACTTCATCATCAAAAAGTTCTCGAATTTGCAGTGTGCTCTTTAATAATTATATTAATTGTGAGTAACTTTTCATTATTTTTTATTCGTTTTTTCGTCGGTATTTATGTATACGCTGCAGTAAAAAAACTGCAGAAATTTTTAAAATTTAAATTCTGTTGGCTTTATAAAAAATTTTCTTCAGCGTTTGTAATTTTTTTAATGATTATTATAAAAATAATGAAAAGCGCACTTTTTTGGGGTTCTTTTTAGTGGGCTTCGCCCGCTTATGCTCGTTTTTTTAATGACTATCTACATTTTTGTTAGTTTATTTTTTATTCACCAAAAAAAAAAGTAAAAAAATAATGAAATTTTTTTTCGTCAGAATTTTGCTTTCCAAGCTAAAAGCCAGTGACCAATGCATGGAATACATCCTCTTTGCCACGCGCCAACGGTTGCACGTGTATGACGCAGTTAACAAGAAAAAAAAGTCGCACAGATATTCAGTATTATAATGAATTCCTATTATTTAATATGGATAAAACTATTTTTCTTTCGTTAAAATTTACCAATGTAAAAAGTTTATCTTTTTTTTTTACCCGTAAAAAATAGTTGTCAGGGCTGTATAGTTTTGTACTTATTTTCGTGAATTTTTTATATTTATTCTCTACAAAGATTAGCGATGATGCAAGTTTTCGTGTTCCGTCCGGCTCTCAAGACTCACGTGCTATGCTAAGGGAGACATGCATTCGTTCATTAGCGCTTTTATCCACTGTTGGTTCGTTTATTAAGCTACACATATTTATGGGGCCCCCAAAAATTAGGATTTAATTTTTGTTGGGGCTTAAACCCTCCAATTGTATACGAAATCCTTTTTTGTTCACTCTACCCTTTCCAAGACGATTGGCCTTCATAAATTTTATGGACCAATAAAATTAAATATAACTGTTTTATTATGTGAAAGGCGCCAATCAAAATTAGAATGAAAACATTGAAAAACTTTTTATTATTAATTTTTGTTATTTTATAAACTTTCACCCCACTATAATTATTGAAGACGAAAATTGCATTCTCATTGGAGAGTCCGACGGGTTACAAGTGCTTCTGGACACATTAGAATTAACGCCTTCACAGTACACTTCAGAGCAAATCGCTCAGGAAAAGTTGGAAGTCGCGCGCATCGTCGCAAATTTATCAGCTCAAGGAAAGCGCGCTTCATTATTTATCGTTGATAAAAAAAATTTAGCGAATAACTTTTAAATAGTTGTGAAAAGTAAATATCATACAGTTCTGTTTGTATATTTTATATTATTCTTAATTTTTTTTTCAGAGTTTTCATAACTATTTATCGTTACATATTCATTATTTTTGTGAACTACGCGATTAATGCATATAAAATCGGCACGCTTGCATATTTTATAGTGAAATTGCTTTTAAATAATCATTATTTTTCTAGTTATTTACTTTTTAACGCTAATGGTGTATTTTAGTTCTTTATTTCGAATACTTTTCAACAGATCAATTATCTGAAGTTATTATTCGAAGCGATTTCATTGGCCTCCTTGTGGAATGGGCCAATATTAAGAGCAATGTCGCTCTGCAGTCGGAAGCCACGCGCGCATTAATAAACTTGAATAAAAGTTTATTACCCATTAAAAAAAGTTCATTTTTTCTGAGAAATCATTTGTTTATTAATTTTCTATACAACTTTTTATGAATTTCTTTTTCTATATTCATTAGTAAAACTTTTCTCTTTTTTTTCAGTACTTTTTTGTTATATCCAATTATAAAACTTTTTTGGCATACTACCTTTTTAATGAATTTTTTTTTCTTTTGTTATATTCGCTAATAAAACTTTTATAAAAGAACAAGAAACTTTTCGAGACGGCGTTTATCTTCTCTATCCGACCCTTTTGGAGCCACTCTGGTGTAAGTTCTTTTTTCATTGGCCCTTTTTTCCTTTTCTTCTCACTAAAAATATAGATAATGATATAAAAAGAGACATTCATTGGTCTGAAAAGGTCGAAGTTACCTTCAATAATAATTTATCTATCTTTTTTAAGTTCCATATCTAGCTTCACTCTATTCCCTGTATTTATTTTTTTTATTATGACAAATTTAAAGAAGAGCGATTGGTCAAAAAAAGAGCCAGTAGTGGACATTGTTTTTGTTCATGGATTGCTCGGTATAATAATAATTATAATTATAATAATAAAAGTTTCTATTATAAAAGATATTAATATTTAAAAATTATAAAAAAGTATAATTTACTTTTTATTATATTTTTTATATATGCAGCTTTTAATTATAATAACTTGTTTTTAGTATATCAATTATAGGTTTGTTATTATTTTATAAAACTTTACATTATTTTTCTTCGGTTCAATATAGTTTATCATAATAGATATTTTCTTATGTTTATTCTGATTTAATTTTATAATAAAATATATTTTTATTATTTATGCTAAAAGTAAAACTTTTTTTATTTCATTATTATTAATGTATTTCCAGGTGGCGCCTTTTTTACTTGGCGCTCTCTACCGATGAGAGAAAGCTCTCCTTCTATAGAAGCCGAAAACGAACTGAATTTTAGTAATACCAGAAGTATTCTCATTATTATTACTGTTGCTTGGAACTATAAAAAATAATGCGCAGTTTTTGGGGTTTCCTGTAAGAGCGTAGATAATAACCATCTTTTCTATTATGCGTAATTGGTTAGTTGTTATTTAAATTGCCTTTTCATTCGTCCGATGTCAGCTGGAAGACATTTTTATAAATTTTTTTGAACAGCGGTTGAGCCAGTGGATGAACAAAGCGATACCCAAACGAGCTGCTGGCCCAAGTATTGGCTACCACGGGTGCTTACAAAATTTTTAATGTTTTTTTTTCTGATTACTACTTTTGGGTGATTACAAAGTTTTTTATAAATTTTTTTTAAAAATTATCGATGCTAATAAATTTTTTATATATATAACTTCTTTATTCATTATTATTTTTGGGTGCTTACAAATTTTTTATGAATCTTATTAGTTATTATTCTTGATGGGTGCTTATAAACTTTCCAAAAATTTTTTGCTCACTATTTTTTTGGCCCTTGTCATTATTATTGGTTACTTATAAACATTTATATTTTCTTAATTCATTACTATTTTAATATATTATTATTTTTATTATGGCTTGATAACACTTTATTTTTTTTCTTCTTATATTTAAGTATATTGATTAATGAATCTTTACTTTATTTTATTGGCTAGTCCATCCCCAACGTCCGTGTGATTAGCGTGGAATACGATACGCAGTTTAGTGATTGGGCGTCTGTTTGCCCTTTGCTACCAGAAACAATCAGAAATCGAACGCTGCGAAAAAAAGTTTTTTTTTTAAAAAAACTTGTAATAAACTTTTATAAATTCATTATTTCCAAGGCCTCAAGTTTGCTCTCGAAATTGCACACAGCCGGTTAAGATATTATGAGTAATATGATTTTATTATAATACCTTTCAGGGGTTGGAAGGCGGCCGACTATATTTGTGACTCACTCAATGGGCGGTCTGATCGTTAAGTGCCTATTGGTGGGGTCAAGTAACTCGCCAGTTTATAGAGAGTATTACTATTATTATTATTTTTCACTTTATTATTTAATAGCGTAGACCATCTGCTATTGTTTGTCTTAAAATTTTTTCCATGCCCAACATTTGGGGAACATGTAATAAAAAAATTCTTTAAAATTGAGTGTGACTTTTAATGGGTTAACCTTATTGGTCTGCCAATTTAGTGACCCCATGATCATAATAAAACTTTAAATTATGATTTTTTAACGTATTAACCCTATTGGTTGACCAAGCATGTTTCTGATTAAGATTGGCGGAACACACGCGAGGCGTCGTTTTTTATTCGACACCGCACTTTGGCTCGCCCGTGGCGGACCAAGTTTTTAGTAAGCTCAGATATATTATTTTTCCGTCTGTCGAAGTAGACGAATTACGATCGGTTATTTAATAATAATATTATTATTATTATAAATATTATCATCATTACCAAATTTCTTGTTAACCTTTTTCATTTCTAATTTAAACTGTTATGACTGTTTTTTAGAACTCTCCTTATTTGCTAAAACTCCACAGCCGCTTTTCCAAGCTTAAAAATATCAAGTCCTTCAGCCTCGGCGAACTGAAAGCTACCAATATAACGTGGGCCATTAAGTACCGCCTCCTCCCCTTAACATTTTCACTATAATATTATCATAGTGCAGTCGGTCTTGTCTTATTTTTTGTTTAAATTTTTGTTATAAATTGTGGAGCCGAAAGTACTATATTTTAATGACTTTAATACAACCAGTGCTGTAATTGTTCCTGTGGAATCTTCCAATCCAGGGCTTGGCGTTTATGAAGAATACGACACTGATCACACGAGTATTTGCAAACCGACTTCGTTTAAAGTAATAATTTTTTATTATCGTTAATGTTACATACAACAATGTGATTATTAATCAGGATGAACGATATATGAAAGTTATTGAGTTTATAAAAACTATTGTGGAGGACACTAAATAAACAAGAAATAATGAATTTACTTTGTAATAAAAATATTCTTGAAGAAAATGCATTACTTTCCGCGTGTTTAAAAGTTTAGAATTAGTAAACTAAATTATTTCACATGAATTTTCTTTTTCATTATGTTGCTATTAAATATTAAAAAAGCTGCAAATTTTACAACCAATCAGAGTTTAGCAGAGAGCAATTTAAAAAAAAAAAAATGAAACTCTTTAGAAAAAGTTCATTTAGAACTGCAGAAAAATTAAATAACAATGCTAAAATGTGAGACAATGACACGTGGAAAGTAGAATTATAATAATTCACAACTATATTGAAAATACATAAATCTTGATTTTGTGATATTACTTTATATGTTTATATACCTTTTTTCTATATATATAGGCTTGCTGGTTTACATACATATATATAAAGGGCTACAATTAACATAACTTAAAACTTAATGCGTTTACAATTATCTACACTTACATGGGATTACTACTTATTCTTTAAACTACACACTATTTTTCACTTGCAAATATTGATTTTATGGCAAAAGTGCATCATCCAGTCATTAACTTAACAAATATGTTCAGTCTTTTCGATATTTGACTTTACATAAAATAGCTTGTTTCTAATAGAATCTTTTGACTAACTAGGTAACAAAAATTTTTGGTAAAATAAAAGGAACTTATATTCATTTGCAGTTCGCTTATACCTAGAAATCTTTTTTATGGGCCCACAAATCACGCCCTCGTGAGGCGCAAAGTTTCTTTTGTTCGCGATAACGGAGTAGACGTCATGGCCGGCAAATCGTAAGCCCATACAGCAGTGGTGTATTTCATGAATGGTGGTATTTTTAATGTGTAGAATACTCATTTGTTGCACTTTAGTCCGCTTTGCTCTATATCGCTTTGAGCAAGCCCTCATTGGTCAACCCATCGGCAAGTGCTGGTAATTAGCCCTGCAAAGACACTGTAGGACAAGCCTATACAAGTCGTCAGCCAGCAAAGACGCCTCACCTACATAAAGTGCTAATGCTTCCCTATTAGAACTTTGCGTTCACAGTGTAATTTTACCATCCACTGCAAGAAGACGCTACTTAAGCCAATATTTTCAGGATTTAAGTTGAATTTTTGGCAGCCTTTACATTATTTTAAAAATTGTCTATATCTAAATTGTTGCTCCTTTTTTTTTATTAAAAAATTTTAAGAGTTCAAACTTATTATTGCTACGAAAGTATGTTTTAGAATATATTTTCAAAAGCTTCTTAACTTTATTATTATCTAACATGAGTATATTAAATGGCCTCTACAATCCTTCCAAGAAAACTCCTCGCGTAAGCCTTTCACTCTATATATTACACTTATACATTTTATAAACGCAATTTAACATTATGTTATTCTATATCTATCTATTCAATTACTCAAAGCTTTTAATATTAGATTAAGACATTAACGTACTTGAAAGTTGAGGTAATTTATTAAGCAACTCTGTTTTGGGCGCTATGGTACATTAAATAAGTAAATAAATTATTATAGTCTCTCAAAGCGCACTTGGACAAATATTAGATATTAACCTACTTATAATACATTACCTTATTAACTTTGAGATAAAAATGCTAACTATAGTACAATAGACACATTAAACGGGTTCTCATCACTAAAACGAAAGAGGGAAGAAGAACGCTTTTTGAAGTTTTCCTCCCTTATTGTAAACTTTAAATTGTACAAACGTACAAATTTTAGACCAGAATTTGTAATATCGTCATTAATGGTGAAAATTTTAGATTGGACAGAGTGGATACGCTTTTTGGTCTAGAAGACATTTATTCATTCATGTGTAGTTTTCTGGAGAATTTATTATTTTTGTTAAGCTCCAATTTTGTCAGGGCAAATACTAATAAAAGATAAAGACTAATTTTTTCAGACTGTAACTAGTTTTTTAAGACTTCTAAATGCGGTTCAGAAAATCTACAAGCGATAAATAACCCCAATTTAACTTTAAACAATTCATATAATATTACAGAAGCTTATAAGATTTCTAAATTGCGAAGATATGTATGGACATACCTTTTAACTTATAGAATATACTTTATAGTGTCTAATGAAAGTTCTCCCCATGCTAGAATTATTTTGTAAAAGTTTAATTCATAATGTTATATTAAACTTTTATCTCTTTTTTAAATTAAACAGTTTCTATAACAGCGTTGTTTATGCGATATAAGATGAGATGGTGGTAGACTAACAGCCTTTTCTAATTAAATATCTAAACTAAATTTCGCTTCTAAACCTCTGAATATTTACTCTATAGATTATATTAAAGCTTAATTTTTATTTTTAATTTGAGAACAGCTTGCTAGTGAAATAAATTTTAGAGAAGAAAAAGTCAAAATGGTGAGGGGGGGACTTTATGTGCTAATTATATAAATTTCTGTTTGCACTAATTATCAATAAATACATCTTTTAAAAGTAAAAATTTTTTTACGATGCAAAATAATATTTTGGACTATAATCCCGTTTTCTACTTAATGTTATTATTAATCTTCACTACATAAGTTAATCGTTCCGACTACTGTTTATATATATACAAAAAAGATTTAGTTACGTCGGTAAATATTGCAAATAATAATTAGAATTTTATTTGTTTAATAGTAACTGAGGTGACTTAAAATCTATAAAATTTTAAAAGGGGAAGATATTAACACTCCACGACTTTTAATCATACAAAAGTGGCCAAGAGAGTCACTTAATCTCAACTTTATTATTTTATAACTACAAGGATAATTCTGTACGAATAAATGCTTAGCTTACGCACAAACTCTATAATCTATTTTTATAAAAACTGAGGTCCCCTTTCTGCAATTTACTTTACATAGAGTGCTATTTAGATTTTAAAAAAAATGGGTATATATATAAATGTAATAACAACTTAAAAAATTTTAATTTGACAATTTTTTAATATTATCTAGAATTTAATAAGACGTTCTTTCTACCCAAGTTTTTAATAGTGGTTTTTTTAGGTTTTGGTAAGTTAAAATTAATAAAAATTCTAAATTTTAATATTATTCTTATGTCTGTGTCATTATTATTATGGAATAATATTATTTATTTAATATATAGGCCTTCCCTTCCAAGTATTAAAGTCACCTTTGGAAAAAGCGAAAAATTTAATAGAGAACGCTGTTAAAGTCAAGTTAAATGAAAGTATCGATGCCACTGAAGCAAAATATGTCACAATTATATATACTAGGAAAAATAATTTTTCGTACATAACTATGGTAAAGAGTTTAGCTAGTTGTTTATTAGACAATGAGTGGGATAGAAGTGATGCCCTAGAGTCGGTTAATTTTTGTGGAGGTTCTAAACCTCATTATATCTATGAAGACTTCGATAAAGAGGGAGGGCCTCATTTTGCTTTTGATGAAAGCGCTATGAAAACAGGAATTCCCTGTAACACATTATCTATTTCCACTGGGGGACAAGTTCACACTGTAAAAACCTCCATTTCGAATGAAAAATTTTATCTTTATTCTGCCATATATAAGAGCAACCTCAAGTATGACTTTACTCCCAAAACACATTGGTCCATCAGCCCAGAGATTATTAGAAATATAGCAGGGAGTATTGATCTTGAGACGGAGTATAAAAACTATTTAAACAATTATTGGGATGATAATTATTATAACTTCTCTAAACATCTACGTTTAGTATTTATTAAAAGTGTTTTACTGCAGTATGAAGAACATTCATTAAGCGAAAAAGGAGCAACCCTTGCAATAAATGCTGTTACTGAAAGAGAGGAGAGCGTAGAAATTAAATTTATTGGCCTTTATCGACCATTACCGTTCACTTTATTGGCTCAGATTTTAGGGCCCTTTCCTTTTATAAACCTATTCGTTTTAAACTGGGTATCCAATATTAAAACCGATGTCTATTCCTTTGACATTTTTTACATAGTAAATAAAACCGATGGGCATACTCTACTGTACCTTAACGGTAATTCATCACCTATCCATGAATTTACAAACACTCAACTAATGTTCTTATGGTTCATAAAACAATGTAGAAATGAAACTAAAAGGAATAATTTACTTGCACACTTTTCATTTACTGAGAGTGAGGATGTCACGAAACTCTTGGAGCACTTATCAGAGAAGGAAATTGATAAAGACTTTTTATTTGATAAAGAGGTTCCTAAAAAAAGCTCTTTATTTGATGTTGTAACATTTAACGTAATGGTAGAAAGTAAAGAAAACTTTCCAAAGATGATTGTCTCTAACCGAGATAAAATTAAACAGAAATATATGAACTGGATTGACTTTGCATCCCTCCTAATTCTCCCATTCTCATTAATATTTCCAGAAGTGCTGATTTTTGACGCCCTCTATACAGGAATGTCGTTGGCAGAAATTGGTATTGCTATAGATGATTTACGACATGGTAAAGCAGTGGGCAGAAGTCGTCTGCTATTTGGAAGCTTAAACGCACTACCTCTGTATAACGTGCTTTTAAAAACTCGATATGCCCTAAAGGATCTACATATAAAAATTGAGGGTTATCTTTCGGAAGAAGAGAAATTTATTTTACAAAGCGATAAAAAGGTTAATAAAGAGGTTATTTTTCGAAAGGAAGGAGAAGATGCGTGGGATTTGCCAGAAAAAGAAGGTAATCCGACTACAGATATGGATTCGAGGTTGGAATCAAGTTTAGAACTTCCAACTTCAGGTAAACAGCAACCACATAGTAAGGTCGATTTCGCGGGTGACTTTAAAGAAGAGTCCGAAACCAGTGAAACTAAATACGAGATAAAGACGGCTGAACCTGAATTGGATAATGGGAAATTAAGTAAATTGGAAAATATGAAACTTCTAGGTGGCGCGGAGGATGAGATTCCGCCTTTGAAAGTTACAAAATACAACCTGGTACCCTTGAATGGGATCAAAGTTAAAAACGAGGTTAACAGTATTGTAGATAGTAGCAAGGAATCTCTGTTGTCGCATGAGTTAAAACCATCCGATAAGTATTTTATAGAAAATTCTAAAAAAGAGATAAAAACTGTATATTACGATCCAAATGGAAATTGCTGGAGATATAAATTTAAACAGGGTACTAGCGGAAGTCTAGCACTCACAATTAATGAGGAGTGGGAGGAATTGTCTCCGGAGTTAACAGTAGTAATTCCTCACAAAAGTTTTGAAGAGAGCTTTCCACTTCTCCCTACAGACTGGAGGGAAAAAGTTAGTTTTGTGTATGAATCCGATCCAGAAGGTCCTACAAAACAGATAAACGGGCTGATATTTAAAGATGGCCAGTACACCGTTTTAATTAACGGTGAAGAAAAAACTGTGTTATACAATGAGCACAACGGTTGCTGGTACCTTGAGGGTGGTATGAACAGACTAGCATTTACTACTGACAAAAGATGGGTTGAACTACAAGAAACAGCCTTCTATCTCAAGCCAAAAAATACCTTTATAACTCATGAGGATTTCTATCGCTTCCTGCCTCAAATTACATTAGACAGTAATGTAAGGGAAGTTCCAATTATACTTAACTTTGTTATAACTGGAGAGATCCCAGAGAAGTTTTTTAGCCTCTTAAGCGTTTACCAGAAAGCTTTTGAAAATTCAGTTATAGAAAGTGACCGCATAGTTATATATACTTACGGAAAAGAAGCCACTATTAATTTTTTTTTAAAGGCGGAAAATTCTATTTCTTTCCTTAAAATTATTGATTATGAAAAAATGGAGGATATACCTGAATTTGTGCAAAGTATAGAACCCTACTTGGAACCTGGGCAAGATGACCTCCATTCTTTACTTATAAGACTTAAGCTAAGCCAAACAAATCCGGGGATCTTTCTAACTTTAGACCATGAAATACCCATAAACACATTTAACAGCAAACTCATGGTAGATGAGGCTGGAGTGCTATTGCCAACACCAGTTTATAACGAAAAGTTGAGCCAATATATATACCCAAGCAAATTTTTTACCTCTCTAGGTCAGGAAGGTAAAACAGCTCTGCTTCTGAATAGTTTCTTAGACAATTTGAAACTCGCTAAAAGTAGCGGTACGGTTGTAGATAGTCATGATAGTATTTTTACTAAAAGTGTGATACATACTTTTGATAATTATAATGAGTATCTAGAATATTATAAGTCCATTAAAGACGTTTCAGGAGAACTTTATCATCTAAGATTTTCTGATATAAAATTTTTTAACGAAATAGACCAACACTTTGAACAACTAACACGTTTACTAACTAAATATAACAATGAGTGGTGTACAGCCCTAAGAAAACACTCAAACCCCTCTGTTGCTTTATTTAATGATCCAGAGAAAGTTTTTCTTATGCAATATCATAACATTGAAATAATTAATGTTAACGGTGAAGCTCGCCTTATGTATTCTACAGATAGTGACGTTAGAGAGCTCTATAGTTATAATAGATTTGATGGCAAAATTTTAGAGCCTGAAAAAACTAACCAGCCAGTACATTTAAACGAGGCAATGGGAATCGAAGTTCTGGAAGAAAAGGCTATTTCACCTCCATCCGAAGAATTTGTAAATTACCATTTATCTAGACCAATTTTAGTCCCCATGGATGGGGTAGCTACGAAAGATGTCGTTTTGTTTCCTGAGGAAAAAATGTTACGAGAAAGCAGGGATTTGTTTAAGGTTCTTTATGACACCGATTTACAGTCTTGGGCGTTATATTACTCTTTTCAACCTGGGGGTAAGTTAAGACTATACAAGCCAGTATTTTTTGATAATGGGAACTGGAGAGTGCTTAAAAAAAATATGAAAAGAATTCCACCTAAAACTTTATCAACAAATTCAGCATTGATTGTGTTACCTTGTATACCTAAGGTTCCTCGATATACTGTTAGAATACCTGATTTAATTAATCTTTTTGTTTATGATTTATCGTTTGAAGGTTTTATAGATGCTTATCAGCAATTGCCTAATTTAATAATAGTCCATTACGATATTAGTGATGCCCTTATGCTTAACTTTAACCGTATAAAGTTGCAAAGAAGTAAATATTTTTGGAACGACGTTAGAAAAGATCCAAATTTTGACATATTCTTTCGTGAAAGTGAACTAGGTGCATTTTATGAAGCTGCAAGATTAAACAATTTTCCCGAAGTAGCTTACAACATAATGAAATATCAAATAATTAAAGAAAAAGGTGGCATCTTCGGCCATTTCTCAAAAGTTTTAGTCAGGGGCTTAGAAAGGTTTTATACAGCGGGAGTAAGAGATATTTTGTTGAGCCCACCTACCAAAAAGTTGTATGGAAATTCTGTTAAGTATTTTTTCTCTAATGAACTTATCGGCTCTCATCCAAATAATCCTTTTTTTTCTGTGTTAAATAAAGAAATAACAATAGCATTAAAAAATAATAATGAATATTTTGGAGATATCTTAAAAGGTAAACGACCAGGAAAAGATTTGTTTCCTACTAGTGAAATTGTAGGCGAATATGCATTTCAAAGAGTAGTTATTGAAAATTATCCAGAAATAAAAGCTTTATTAAATTATTTGGATGAACAAAAGCACGATTTTCTTCATTATAGAGAATATGAAGAAACGAAAAACTACTTTTTTCCTTTATACTTGAAACCTTGAAGAAATCTTGTGCTTCCTGAAAAGTCGAGCTGAACTAATTAAGTTTCACATATATATAATAAAATAAAGAGTCAATCATACTTGGCTTTTCTTAAAACATTACAGAACGATTAAACCAACTTTTTGTTAAAGTAGTTGCTAAAAATGATATCTTCTGTAAGCATTGGTTGGTAAAAACCTTGGGGCTCCATAATATTTCTAAAGCATTCAAAGTTAAAATGTTTAAAAAAAATTGTTTGCATAAACATTGAGTTATAGGCGGGCCCTTTGCCGAAAGTTTTGCTTTCGTAAGAAAGACGAAACAGAATACACACAAATGTAACAGCACGAAAACAAAGAATTGTATTAAAAACCTCACTCCTGACGAAATCTATAAGGCTCAATATGTCTAGCTTAAAAACAAAAAAAATTTAAGTTAATACATATTAATTATACGTAGTATAAAGTAAAGAGTCAAGGGTGTAAGTGCGCAAAAAAAAATACGCTCTATATCTCTATATAAATCTGTGCATACTTAATAGTTGGTAAGCAACTAACCAATATCAAATATTATTTTAAAGGAAGCATAATTAGCATTAAAATATTCCCTGCGCCTCGATATTTTTGCTAAACATTTTAACTACTTTTTCAATTAATACTATATTAACTTTTCGTTTAGTTTACATATAAAGTAAAATTTTCTTATTTTATTATTGTTTGTTCTTATTCATGACCCCTTCCGTTCACCCATTCCCTCTTCAGTTTATATAAACACAACAGGTCAATCAACGCTTGAACGGTTTTACCCCAATTCGCGGGTGACAGCTGTTTAACTTAGGGTTTGATCAGGTGAAGGTTATGTTATTTAATGTTAACTAGGTAGTCGAAGATTTAACAGAACGCCTAGAGGGCGTTTGAGTGGAGAATAGTAAGATAACTTGGTGGTTTAAAAGAGAATTAAATAAATAGTTAACTATTAAGTTGTATCAGAGCGTTCTAAAGAGATTAAGAATAAGGAGTCTAATATAGTAAGCTAAAGGTTAATAGTTTTATAGAAGATAATCTTAAACAGTTAAATTATAAACAACAACATTTTTTTGTTATATTCCGATCAATTTTGCCAGTAATTAACCACTTTCAAGCATACATGGAAAAAGTGAGGTTTGGTTCTGATAAGGGCATCTTATCCTTAAATCTATAGAAAAAAATCAGTTGTGGTTATTTCTACCAAAGGATATATTAATTAATTATCATCAAAAATAAGTCATTACTATTACATAGTACAACGACTTTGTCTTAGAGGTAGGAAAAAAGCTAAGCTAGGCTATAAACTAGTACATACTTCTCTGCCTTGAGAGCTGCCTTTATAAACAAACAAGTTTCAATCTAACTGACCTCCGCATCTGTAGCATGGTATTCCCGTTCCTCTTCCATAATACGGTAATTTCCAGTCATACAGTCTCCATTCTGAGAAGTATTAAAGGTGCTTAATGGTTTTTTTCAAGCTACCTTTTCCACCTTGGCTTACACATAATCCCAATCACAACATCCACGCCCGGCCAAAGAATACTTAAATTTTTTGGCATAACTAATCTATTATTTACGATGTAAGTTTATACATGAACTGCAGGCTACCTCGCCAAAAAAAAAATTTAATGCAGGTAATGCTCCTGGAAGCGTAAAACTAGATATAAACGGCTCTGTTATTAACCAAAAAACACAACAAAATCAGATTAGGGGACATAGCCGTGGTATGTCAAAAGTTTAATGAGTTAATCTTAAATAAGGGCTTCTTAGCAATGGCGAATATTGGAAACTCACAGTAGAACAAACTAATTAATGTTTAAAAACTTAATGAGAGCACTGCAGTGTTACAAATAAGTCTATCAATTCTTAACATCCCTCTAACAGAAAGCCTTTACCTTCCTTGTGATGATCTCCATTACCTCCGCCCATAAAAAAATGTAGGAGTGGAACGACCCCCTCTCAGAAACCTACACCTCTCAACTCAGGTTAGGCTTGCTCGCCTTCGTTTCCAAGTGCACATAACAAATACTGAACATACTGTCTTTTGCCATCTTAAAGCACTCTACGAACTGTCTTCGGTTTAAAATGAGACTGAGACATTAAGTTTTTCATTCCTTTCAGGATGAGATAAATTATTCATCCCCTCAAGCTAGCCTCCATGTCATTTACTACTATTATATTATTTTCTATTGAACAACACTGATGTTAAATTTTAAGCGCGACGAGCTGAAGGCCACAGTTTGTAGAGTCGGTACCTCCTCCCTCTGGCCCTCAGTTTGCAGCACACTGAGGATAGATTGACTTACTCTAATTGTAATATAAGAAGAACGAGAAAAAAAAAGCTAACGAGTATGAATTATATAAACAATAAACCTGTCAATTATTGTCCGCAGGATAATATATAGAATTTAAAAAATCACTGTCAGTAGAGATATAAATGGCATATATCTTGGTAGTTGCTAATGGGAGGGTATGATTTTTTGCCATTAAGGGTCGCCACGGGGAAATAGGAGCGAAAAAGTGTACTAACATATTATTCAGTTGAACAACTCTACAGTGAAGGGGGTTTTAAAGAGATATATTGGTTGGTCTTTAAGGCATTTTTTTTTGGTTATGCTGGGATATGCGTATCCACTGTTACCTACATTAAAAAAATAAATCTTCACTAATATAGATAGAGCGGTGCATTTTCTATCTTTCTGTCAATAGTTAATTCCTCGATACGTGTACTTCATTAGTTGAAAAGTAATTACTACATTATGTTATAGGTTAAGACTACGGTTGAATTTAATGTGTTGCTTTACATTGACACTTTAACAACAATTATTATTGTTAAAGTTCTCGAGAAATCGTTAAAACGCAGCCCTTTTAGTTTTATAACTTTACTTAAGGTAAAAATCGGTCTCATATGTAATTACTCTACATAAGGAGATGCAGGCTTCCCCTCAAAAACACCTTTCTGATGTATAAATTTACTTGTAAGAGCATAATAGTGTAGGAAGTCTTTATAAATAAAACTACTACCTGATCCAGAATATAACAAAACTTTGCATTTTACATCTATTTTACCTTTAACCGCTCTAACCTCGCCCCTACCTCATTCCTTAGCAAGAGTTACTGTCTTTTTCCTTCATGAAGAGGCTTCAAAAGGCTTCCATATTAAGGTCATAGTGGCTATATCTATAGTTTATGGGGAATAGGAGATACTATTATATTAACTTTTAGTTTTATTACTTATAACATTAATGTTACTACAATCTCTAGCACTACCAGTATCCTTATTGTTATATTTATAATGACTGCACATTATTTTTTACAGTAATACTAATATAATCGCCTTCAGTACAGCTACTACTATAACTACAACTATCACTTTTCTATGGTTGCTATTATTTCTGTTAACCAACTCTATAGATTTACCTACACTCATCTATATGCTTACTACTTCACCCCCTTTTCCCAGAGATTACATTGATTCTCTCTATTATACCTGTCTTGGTTAGGATAGTTCTAAGGGCCACAACTTTTTTTTCTATAAGGCTAAAATTCAAGCAGCAACAGTGTACCTACTACCTCTTTTACGCGACTCTTAAGTTTATTAGTAGGCTTAACTCTTACTATCTCCTTTAGGTTTTATATTTGGTTCCAATAAGTTTTTTTAAAGTATGTGTTGTTGCTTAGAGAGCCAGTTCGCTTTTTTACAAAGAAAAACAATACTGCAGCTTCTTCCTCTAAGTACCCAACTCTGTGGGCAATAAATAGTGTGCAAGTGTAACAGCAAAATTTAATTGTTAACTGGAAACCCACGCTTCACGCAGTCCTAATGTTTAATTTTGCCCAGAAGTCTTTTTATTAATATACCTAGCATTACACTTGACAGATTTCTAATGGTTGTACGTTACTTTAAGGTTTTTATATGCACTTCTTGTGCGATTGCTCAATATTAACCTGTTTATAATAAATGCAATGGGTCTTACTATATCCACGCTTTTTACACCTAACTCAAATTTATCACTCATTTATCCGTACTCTATTATTGAAGCTCATTTACTGAAAATATAGTAGCTAACAATCAAACAATTTTATAAAATATTTCAACTTTGGTATACAACCTTAAGGTTTACAAGAAAGATTAATTTTTTAGTTCTAATTCTCATTTAACCTTAAAAGTACACGGTTGTTTAATGCTCGGATAGTATACATTGTCATAAAAAAATTTTCGTTAATATTATTAATATGTATTTAGTAAAATCTCATAAGGATCATAAATATCTAAAAACGTAATACGGGATGCGGTTTACTAAAAAAAAAATTTTAATTTCGACTAAATCTTTTTGCTAGTTTCTTTTGAACAAACTTACGTTAGACTTTATATAATTCTGTCATGTCTAATAAAATTAGTAAGTACTAAGGAACTGTAGTCTTTTATCATATTAGTATCGTGTAGATTTTAACGGGTGTTTTTTAGCTTTTATATACAACACTTGTGCAAAATTTTTTGTAAAATAACCCTAATCTTTGGAAAGCGTTGTAAAATTGGACTAAACGAGACGAATTGTAGTCAACAATTGGGAGAAAAGAAAGGAGTGCGTACATAATGTATGCGTGCAATACATTATGGACTTCCCCAATGGGGAATATATAATTTTATTAAAAGCTTTGTAAAGTTATCACATCTTTTTTTTAATGCCTTCTTCATCTTTAAATAAGTTAACTGGTAATGATAAAGAGATAAGACTAGGAAAACTGGTAGGATCTTTTTCGGTGATCTTTATGTTTGTATGCGCTTACTTAGGTAACTCATTTTAAATGCACAAAAATATTATATTTTCTTGGTAACCAAGTTTAAATGGCAATTAAATAAGGAGTTATTTTTCTTTGGGCTCCTGCTATCCCACTTTTATTTATCTGGCCTTCTTTATTTCGAAAACATCGCGATGTCACCGGGGCTTCCTGGTTGTATATGTGTGCGGTAGTGTTTTTTTAAAAATTATTTTGTATTAGCTTTAAATTACATTTACTAGGCGGTCCTTGAAATTTTGGCCGGAGTAAAATATGTTTTTTCCGGGGATTATGTCCCTTCAATGGGTAAATATATTTGTCTAAAAGTATTTTAGTTGGGAATTTATAACTTTTTTTTAACTTTTACTAAACTTTACTTTAAATAAATATAATACTTTTTTAATAAGTTGGTAATTGAACAAAAAGCTTAAACGCTTAAGGCATTTAGGGGATTCATTTTTTTTTTTTTAAAAATAAATAACTGTTAAAAGTATTTAAGCCCCAGAGGAGTGAGCCGTAAAAACTTATAGTTTCGAAATTTATATTATTATTATACTTGTTAAAGTTAGCTTTGGACGGTAGTTATAAAATCTTTTAATAAATAATTTAAGTATATTTTTAAATATTTATAAAACTGCGCACACTATTTATAATAATTTTAAAAACTAATTGCTTTTTTACTACCGAAATACACTTAACTTTTATCGTATTACTACTAGAAAAAGCGTTAATTATGTCAAATCACAGAAATCGTTTGGACTGGTTATTTATGTGGCCGTGGTTCGCTCGTTACGGAAGATTAACGAATGAAAAAATTGTTTTAAAGGTTTGAATTAATTTGATTTATTAACTTATTTACTGTTGTAGCCTTCTGTAAAAATTATTTAATTAAATTATTTATTTATAGACTCATAAGGTTTCTTAACGTTTGCCGTAAAAAGTCATAGAATCCTTATTATGACGAAATAAATTTGTTGTAGTTTAATTTTTTTTTCTAAAAATTTTGAAATTGTTTTCGTTGTGTCGTTGAGTTTTTCAATTTATAATTATAATATTTAAATTTGTTTATTTATTTATATATTTTATGTGTAATTTTTCAAAATTTTGTTAACTTTGTTAAATTTTATGTTTACTTGTTCGTATTCCTAAAAGGAACCAGTCAAATGGATTCCTGGGCCGGGTTGGGCCACGCAATTGCTTTGCTTTTTATTTTTAAAAAGAGATTGGAATGAAGGCGCCGCTCTTTTTTTTGTACTTTTTTGTAAATTTTCTATTTTATTATAAATTTCTTTACCTTCAGATGTGAGTCATCTTAAAAAGTGGTTGAATCATTTTATCTCGTTGGATTACCCTCTACTGCTGCATATATTCCCTGAAGGTGTTGTTTTGCAGAAATTTATCCAAATTAATTTTATATTAATTTTTTTTACGTTATTTAATTATATAAATTAATTTATACTGGTAAGTAATATTTATATTTAAAATTATTTTTATGGTTGAAATAATCTAAATTAATTCAGTTTTTCGATAAATTATCTTCTTTTACTGCTCAATTTTAATTATTTTTTTTTAAGGTTAATCAAATTTTTAAATTAATTAATTTATACTGGTTAGTAAATTTTGAATAAAAAAACCTTTTTTTACAATTATAAATTAAATTTATTTAATCTTTTTAATCTTGCTATATTATTGTGCTAAACTTTACTGTGTTTCATTGAAGTTAACATATTAAAATTATGAAATCATTTTTATAACTTAAAAAACTTTACAAAATTTATAAAGAACTTTTTTTTATTTTCCAAATTATAATTTTTTAATTTTACTATAAAATCTTTTATCTTTAATTTTTTATTAATTTGCTGCTGAAACTTAGTTGTCCCGCGTTGCATCATTCTAATAATGCCTTTTTGCCTTAAAAAATTTTTAGTAAAAATTATTATTAGTTAATCAAAAGATTTTTCTTACAAAATTTTTATTTAAGAAAGTTGTAAAAATAATTATTTAGAAAACAATTTATTTTTTTTAAAAATTTTTAATTATTTTTTTAAAATTATTTTTTTTTTCGTAAAGGGACTAACTTTTCAGCCAGTAGCATGTCAAAGTCTCACGCTTATTCCAGTGTAAAACGCCTTAATAAGTACGACTACGTGCTGCATCCACGAGTGAAGGTGCCTTGCATACGACTCTCCCCGTGGCTTGGGGATACTTACTTTCCTGGAGGGATTTAGATTTATAGTTCAGTGGTGTCGCACTTATTTGGATTCTATTTATGATGTGACTATTGGCTATCCGGCCGGCCTTCCGGAATCGGAGCTTGATTTGCTGAGAGGGCGTTACCCCAGAGAAGTGCACGTGCATGTTAAGGTGTTAATTTAAAATTATTTATTATTATTATTATATTATTATATTATGCCAAACTTATACATAGAGATTCCTTATGCAAGAGCTCCCTTCTGATGAAGAGAGTTTGGAAAACTGGTGTAAAAGTCGATGGGAAATTAAAGAAAATATGCTGCGTGAATTTTATAAAGAAGCCAAAATTGGTTTTAATAATTTTTATAACAGCCTGTAAGTTTTCGTATTTTTTTGGGTATTAGCGGAGTCAGCTGGAAAAGAACTTCCCACTTTTGAAAACAAGCACGTGGACACCAGCAGCACTTTTTTAATGAAGTTTTGCTTATTTTTCTGGTTGGTGTTGGCTGCGTTGTTTTCTGCTCTTCTGTACTACAGTCGTGGAGTTCGGTGGTACTCTACTTGTGTACAGTTCAAATTTTTAAAAAGTTTATAATTTTGTTTGAGGTTTTTTTTGGCTGCCAATATTGTCTTTGCAATTCTTTCGATGGTGCGGATTGGATTCGACAATTTAGAAATCGGCAGCTACACAAATCCAGAGGGAGTGTAAAGGCAGAATTAATTAATTAAAAAAAAGAATTTTTATTGTTGTCTGCTTTCTTGCTAAATCTTGCGGCTTCTGACGGCCCTCCTGGCGTTCCAGGCGTAGTCCACCCCTGAAATGCACGTGGTGACAACAGTGGCAGCTCTTGTAATATCAACGTGAACATCGACGTCACGTAATTGGATATAGCGAGGATACGCACTGCAGGTATTGTAGGAAGTCCACGCCTGCAGCATTGTGCACCTCATAGGCGGCGCGGCCAAGAGTAAACCAGAGCAGTAACAGCTGGAGTACTGTGTTGGCCTTGGAAATAAAGTAGTAAGCAGGCTACATGCTTATCACGTGTCTACTTTGACCTTGCTAATCAGTGAAGGACTAATCTCAAATATTGACGTCGGGGCCTTCAAGAATTTTGTTACGGTCATCTTTCACGTTGAATCAAATTACTAAATTATATAAAAAATACTACGCAGTGAAATACTTGGCTTGGCAAAAATTTGTATAGCATGAAAGCAGTTCCTGAGATTAAGCCAAAATCCCTTATTAAAAGCGTAAAAGCGACATAGACTAAAAATAGATTTAAATAAATTTAATAACTAAACGAAATCTTCATTAACATACCGGGTAGAAGTTTAGCTTGAAGGAGGCTTAATGTAACTGCCGTTACAAAAATTTTATCTGCAAGAGGATCCAACATAGTTCCGATATAAGAACGCTGAGATGCCCAATGTCTTGCAATCTGCCCGTCTAACTGCGAGGATAATTTGTTTTTAACATTCTTGAAATGTATCCCACCTTAATAATTTTAGCGTGCACCAAATCAGTAATAGCAGCCAGAGCAAAAAGTATAAGAGAAGCCGAGTATTTTTGATGCAAAATAGTAGCAGCTACGATGGGCGACAAGGCAATACGAAATGCACATAGTAAATTAGGGACAGTCCCAAGACGGTTTTGGTGAAGGA
Organism: Zophobas morio; assembly: GCF_036711695.1. Lineage (NCBI taxonomy): Eukaryota > Metazoa > Arthropoda > Insecta > Coleoptera > Tenebrionidae > Zophobas > Zophobas morio. Next base: position 133,055 of record NW_026972279.1, on the reverse strand, counting down.
GAGATTTCTTAAACCCAATTATAAACCGTAAAGGTTTATAAGTATAACAAAATAGGCTCAACTTTATTAGTATAGCTCGAGTATTGGAAGTGCATAATATATTTTTTTAAAAAGATAACGGAAGATTCGCGCTCTTTATAGTCATATTTAAACAGGAGTGCTGCCCGAGCCTCAACTTTTAGATTCTCAAATATAGTTAGTACCAAATTACAAAGTTTACCTTGTATAAATGCTTACTACGATAAAAATAACGGGATAACCTCGTACACGTAATAAAGAATAGCTCCTTTTAAAAATTTAAACATTAAATGAAATTAAAAAAAATAACAGAAACTCTTTTAGTAAGATGTAAATGCTTATAAACAAAAATTAAATTAAACATGGTTTAATTAAAAATCTTTACAACAAAAAATTTAAACTGTTAGAATACAAGCAAGTCGCATAAGGTAGTGTTAATAATGAAAAAAACCCATTCGTCTTTAATTTAATAAATAATTAACAGCTTTTACTTAAAATATTGTAACGAAATTATCAAAAATTTCTTAAATCTATATTGTTCAAAAGACCTCTACCTACATAATGTGTATTTAAAGCGCTGAGCATTAAATAAATAATAGTAAGGTAAAAATTCATAAAATGGTTACAATAGTTCATGATATAAAATTAGTAGAAACCACTGTACTAACTTTAAATGAAAAACCCAAGTTTACTTGAATTATAAATTAAAAAGTTATAATAAAATACAAAGGGGTAAGTTAATATAATACCTGGTTAACTTTAGTGTAAGATAAACTTATTATTCTTAAAATATAAATAAACCAAAAAAATAACTTCGCAAATTAGTGCCAAAAGTTAGAACCTTAAAAAAGTAACCATTTCTTTTGTAGTACACTCTTATATTTTTAAGAACTATTATAAAATAATGCCTTTATGAAAAAGGACACTGCAATTAATGTTACTAAGAAAAAAAGCTAGTTATCTAATGAATCGAACTTTAAGAGAATGTAACGTATTGTACTGGAGTACATAACCAGCGCTCGACTTAGTGTATTACGCTTGGTGACATGAGATTACCTTTAAACATTGTCACCCGATTAGTTGATTTTTTTTTTGATATACAACTCATTTCAGCATTATAAATAAAATTTGTTATTTACAAATGAAAGCTCCTAGTACATAGAAGAGTTGATAGTATACAATAAACTAGTAACTATGTTTTCAAATAATGGTCGCTTGACTTAACTGTGTACATAATATTGTTAGCTAGAACTAAGAAAAAGGCAGCTTTGTTAAAGTTCATAGTAGTTACGTAGAGGTATGATCCCAAAGTTAAAAAACTCATGTTTTTATTAACAGCATACTTTAAATTTTTCTTTCATTTGTTAATTATGTTTGTGACGTAATTTTTTTCATTAAAGGGCATAAGAGCTATATCATTTTAACTGGAAGCTGTACTCTCTTATAACACTAATAAATGATAACATAGGGAAGTTTAAGTTTATTTACATGTTTATCTAACTATACTAGCTTGCTATAGTCTAGGTTTCACAATTTTTAAGATGCCAACGTATTAATAAATGTTGTTATTTTTAAAAAAATAAAACTATCTTTAAACGACTATGGTAGCAGTTCTATAATAAAGGAGAGTATTTTAAATTAATTAAAGACAGGTTGGAGAGTCAAAAAAATAATTGTTCATACTTTCCTATTGCTTTGGGGGTAAATAAAATGGAACATACACTTCTTTCTTCTTTTTTTAACTAAAAAACACTAGTAATTTTTTACTAGTATATTAAAAAGCATACTCTCTTTCCGCGTAGTATAAAAACCCCGTCATAAGGGTAAGAGGGAGATAAATCTGTTTATCTTTTTATCATTATGGCTCCTATTGCCGACTTAAAGAGCTAATAACTCTAGCACTATTAAACTATTCTCGCAAGATTAAGTTTTCAAATTTTTATATAGTATATCGTCAATAAACGGGATATCTACGGACCAACCCAGTTCAGTATTAGTTGCACCACTTTAAATCCCTAAATTTCATATTTGCATTATTTGCATTAACGATAATTTGCATCCAGTGTATGTACTTCGTAGGAAAATTGTAGCAATGTTCTACCTAGACGGGATTCTAGATATAAATAACCACAATTCTTTTCAGTTTTATTTATAAAAATAAGCAGTTAGCATACTCCGCTAAATCAATGAAAAGAAACTTTATTTATGTCCTTAAACAGCATACAACACTTCATTTCCTTAGTACCCTTGTACGTTAAAAGGAAGCTCTGATAAACTCCTGTGTGAGATTTTATAAACTAGGTATATAAATTTTAAACTGATTGGTCGTGCTAAGACCTTATTTGAGTCCGCATTCAGTATACGAGGGGACAACATAAGTATCAAAGGCAATCAGCTTTGCTCTTCGAGCATGATGCATCTGCAAGCATTCAGTGCTACCTTGAAGTACTTTGTGAAATAACAAAAATGACTCTTTTTCTGATGTTTTTAAAAATTTCGAATTCAAGAGATACGCGTTTTAAAATTCTTATTTAAATCGGAGTGGAAGAACACAAACAAATAACCACGTTGGCCAATGTCATCGCTGCCGTATCTTTGGGCTTACTACAATTGTTCTGCGTTGCAGTCGCACGATGCGTTGCTTGACTGCTAAGCGCTTCAAACACGAGACCATCTACTAAACGTGTGAACTGTGGCAAGGCTCACACAATTTACACGGTCACGACGGTTAATAACCACTAAAGATTTAACTTTTACTCCGACTATATCTTATACTTTCACCTAGCACCACCTGCAACTATTGCTTCACATGCTGAAATGCAAAAACATCTACTCAGCGACAGCAACGCCATGCGCGCAATAGCCGAGTAGCAATTCGAAATGACTACATGGGACCTACGCTAAAATACGCGGGATAAAAAGTTCTAGCGCCACAGCTGCCGAGGAAGCTGGGCACAAAGGACGTGCTAGCGATCGCAGTTTTACGAGGTACAAAATTTGAGTCATTTCAAAGTGCACTTCTCTATCTCTCCAAACTTGCAATAAATTACAAATTTAAAAAATCCACATATGGTTGGTAAAACATTAGCAAAGCCTTGCTAAAAGCGGTGAAAGAAATTGTGGAGGAAAAGATCCCAGTTAATATTTTAACGCAAATTACCATTTTAGGCAATTTTTATGATTATTATATAGATTGTTTCATTACTTAGTCTTGTTAACTTTTTTTTCAACGCTTTTTTTGTTTTAGTCATATCTGTACGTCTCCACTATATATGTACATTTGTTTACAGTTAATTTTAAAAGGGTTAAAGGTTTAAATACCAGCAATTAAAGGTTTAAATCCTTAGAGAAGTGTCAGATGAGCAGGCCAAAAAGAAGGTTCAAGCAATTCCGCTATTAAACGATACAGTAAAAAGGTCATTGAAAAGTGATGACGATATTGAAAACAACTTTTGGTAAAAGTAAAAAAATTATCTTATTTTGCATTACAGTGCAACACGAAAGGACTGAAGTTAAATAATGTTGCCAAAGACTGCTCTCTGTTCGATTTTGGGACACATTTAAAAAGGGAGGAACGGATGTATTGAAAATAATAAGCTATTATTTTCAAAAAAAATGATATTCTGTGGAAAAAAAAAAAGTTAGCTGGCCTTTATACGAACGGAGTCCCCGCTATGCTAGGATCACGTTCCGATCTAGCAACGTCGGTGAAACAAAAAAATTGCAGAACTGTAACAACACACTGTATGATTCACCGCAAAGCACTAGCATCAAAATGTTGACGAGAGAGTTGGTAAACACCATAAAACTGGCTATAACAATAGTGAAATGCAGTCAAAAGCACTGTGCTTTGATTTGACCCCGAGCGCAAGCATTACTTTTTCATAAGGAGGTTTGTCGGCTGTCGAAATAAAATAAGTTGGGGAGATTACATAAGCTGAGTGAATAGCTAAGCTTTTTAATAATTGAGTAGTTTAGTAATCCAGAATTTGAAAGACGGCCGGCCTATCTTATGGACATTTTTTGGACACTTAAACTTAATTTGTGACTCTAAGGTTTCGGGCAATAGGAAACTGGAGGGTTGCACAAAATATATTCTTATTCGAAGACAAAATTCTCGCGTTCATTTACAAACTCGTGCTGTGAAAGGAGAAAATTGAAGCAACAAATTACTTGGAGTTTCCAACGCTTAGAACTTTCTTTGACTACAAAAATTACTCCCGTCTCACAGGCAAACCGACAAAGTGTTATGCACCACTTCCACGAACTTAAGAAGTTTACACGTTACTTTCCGGAATGCAACGATGTTGACATATAAGCTGTTCGATATTTAATTCAAAGCCCTTTCAGTGTCAATATAGAAGAGCTTCCTATAGAAATCCAAGGAGTCAACTAATTACAATATGATAGCAAGGATACGTTTGAAACAGGGATTAACCTTGAAAAGTTCGGGTGCAAAAAAGCATCTCATAACTAAAGCTTCGAGATAACGTGTTGCGGTAACTTGTTATGTTTTCGCCAAATTTTTTGGTGCTGCTTCTCCTTAAAAACAAGAAGAATCAGTTGGACGCTACCGACGACATGCGTGTAGCTTTGAGCAGCAGTAGCAGCATCAGAATATTCTAACTATTAAATAAATTTCAAGCGCAAATATCTCATTAATTTTTTTTTTCACATTAATATAGCATTATTATAACATGAATTCAACAACCAATAAACTAATCATTTCTAAAGATATATATTTCATAAAGAGGTCCAGGACGCCTGCATTTTGAAGTTTGGGGACCACTAAGCAGTTAAAATATTAGAAATAGTGGGCAGTAAGCAAAAAATATAGCTTCTTTGTTTACATAAAAACAATTTTTAAACGCTAATTGCTGACTTCCTTATCACCCTTGAAAACCAAAAATTTTACGACCTTCTGCAAATATAGTATCTATATAACCCAACAATTAATCGCATGCTATAAAGGTAAACTTTAAATCTTTGACTGCTTTTTTAATAATCAAAAGGTTTCCTTTTATAAACTTGAACATTCTTTACAACTAGTTTGATATGACAGCGACATTAAGTTGGATATAATTAAATCTATTTAGTATATGTTTATCTATATATATATATAATTAAAGTAGAAACAGAATTAGTATATTTTGCCGTAATGTTTAAAATAGCTTTCACTTTTTTGTTGCAAAATGGTCCTTTAATTTACGGTTGGCACAAAGGGGTGAAAGTAACTCTTGCAAATATAACCATTAAATTGTGTAAAAAACTTATTATGACGTATCTATCTCAGACAGTGATAATAGGATAGCCATATATATCATATCAACCTTTATAATTACGGATCATAGGCGCTAAGCTTTGCCTTAATATTACTAAATTTTCGTTACTAATATAATTGCAAAGTTTTTTTGGTCTCCACGACATCTTTGCGGGTGACTTCTCTGTTGTTTTGTGCAGGGGTCTCAATTGCAAGCATCTTCATGGATCAGCGGAGTCGATAATTCGAATGGTCACATCTTTGATGCCCAGGCTGATGAGCACGGGCTGTGCGTACCAGATCCCCAGCAACCAACACATTGGGCGACTACAGGCACAATGGACGTAGTGGATATCGCCATACTAAAAGATATACGTCTCACAACTGCAATTGAAGAGCTCCACGGCTGTCCTTTGATCATCTTCCGGTTATTCTCGAAGTAGCCGATGATGGACACACCTAAGATTGTCACTCACTTTTATACCAAAGGGAATAAATATGTTGAGTTTTTAAAACCACTCTCCCGTATTATTTGTCACTACATTCTGCACCCGTCCTGCTGGAATGGTGCGTTGCCTTATTCGAAAGCGCACTGAATGGGGCGCACTACTAACACGACAACTCGTGAAGTTACGTACCGCCCAGATCGCCGGCTTGACGGACTAAAATCACTTATCTGCCGACATTGACATTTTATCCAAATGACCATGTGGTCGCAGACCGCCTACGACAAACTTACACTTTATCGACTGCACAGGTGCATAAGAAAGAAGCTAATGGTCCATTTTAACAATAAACGGGGGGTCAAGATACACCAAATATCCGAATCAGGCAACAGCAACCGTTCTTCCTTTAGAAAATTTGTTAAAAAAAATTAAAAATGGGAGATTTGCACCACTCCGCCCCTTCGTGAAGGAAATATAGTGGCGAGGGTGATGAAGACAAAGCTACGCTTTTTGCTACGCTAATCTCCTTGCTACCCAAAACATGCCAACTGCTCACTTAGATGCCATTGCTTACCCTTTTTCCAGCAACTACTCGAGCTGGTTAATTTTGGCGAGATTCAAGCGATAGTCCAAACGCTACCCAAACAAAAAGCGCCTGGCACTGTTGGCATCACTAATGAGATGCCTAAAGAAATTGCCATTAACAGGGATGCATTATTTGTATCTCCTAGTAAAATCTGCAATGGTTTTTGGCGCCTTTCCGATTGGATGGGAAGACGGTGGTCTTTGCAATGCTACTAACAACATTTAAACCGGAATCAGCACCTAAAAAGTACCGACCCATCAGCCTACTTTCGGTGGCCGGTGTGGTGGGAGAGGTCGTATTTACTGCACCCTCTTAAAGAGTTGGTCAACGCTCGGAAAGATTTAACGGAGTTTCAGTTTGGATTTCGGCAGGTACACTCAACGACGCAGCAGCTCCTCCCCTTAACTGAATGAACCATCGCACTTTTAACCAGAAAGGAGGAAACAGGCGCTGTCTTCCTTGACGTTGAAAAGGTCTTTGAATCAGGTTTGGCAAGAAGGCCTACTCCACAAAGTACGATCTTTATCTTTCCCTCATGGCCTTTGTAATGTGCTGAAGTCATATCTGAATGGTTGCTTCTTCAGCGTGCGCGTGGGACACACACAGTCACCGCTACGATCTTTAACAACAGGGGCCCCATCGGGACCCCTTTTTTCACTCCTGTTTTATTTGCAAATTATATGAGCGCCTTGTCCTTGGCACCTAATTCGCACACACGAATCTCCTCTACGCCGATGACACGGCCTTTCACACATTGTCGAAGCCTCCCGCCTTGCTATGCAAACATGTACAGCGCTATCTTAACGCTCTTCCTGACTGGTGCCGTAATTGGAAAGTTTTTTCAAAAATGCGATGAAGAGCAAAGCGCTTTTAATCACCAAGAAACGCAGCCCCTTGCTGGCGTAAAGATCCTTGGTGTTCTCAAGCGAATTACTTGGGAATCATCATCGACAACAAACGTTCCTGGCAACCGCACGTGGACTACCTAGTGGCGAAGGTCGAGACAGCGATTAAACCGCTTTACCTTTTACTATGCGGTAAAAGCAAGCTTCTTCTGCGAAACAAAGACAATTGCATATGTCTTACACCCAGCCAATAATGACATACGAATGCTGCTTGGACCTACGACTCCATTGCGCTAGTGGCGTTACTTTAAGTGCGACAGAACAATTTGCTGCGGGTGATGACAAATGCACCGTGGTTTGTGAGGAATGATGCTCTTCACCGGAACTTTCGGCTGGACCTTTTAAACATTGTCTTCCAACGCCATGCCGTGGTCTTTTACGACAGACTCACCAGGCACACTAATCGCCTGCTGGTGAGGGAGCTTATTTTACGAGATATGCTGCCCACTTGTCGAGCTTAAGCGCTAGTTTTTATTTGGTGTCAAGAAAATAATGACATTTTTTTGTTTGAAAGCTAACATGTAACTTGTCTGCAATTATTCCTAATTGAGAGCTCGAGTACACGAAGATTTTTGACTCAATCGAGCACCAGGCATTGTCATTTTAAATACATAAATAATATATATGCACAATTTTTGTCGCTTTGCATTGATAGTTTTTGCATTCGTTATACTGTACTTAAATACTCTTGTTGTGTGAGACAAAACAAATATTAAATTTTGAACCTCATTATTTTACGGAAAAAAAAAACGCTTGCCTTTCTGTTTTATTTAGTAGAACCAACTTTTCTTAGTTGCATAGAGAGGATGGAACCAAAGGATAAATATCCAAGCTTTTTATATTTGCATTTTTCCCCTTATATGTTTGTAATAGCTTATAATTCTTTTAGTTAAGTAATAAAGTCTGTTTACTTTGGAGATTCCTTATTGAAGTGTCTTACTTTTAGAAGTCACTTTGATAAGATTTAACTCAAACTTTCTTAATGTTGGATAAATGCCTTCTTAATCTTTTTTTAAAAACAGGGTGTAACAATGTCATTCAGGAATTTAACCGCAACGTAAATCTCGTTTATGTAGTATACAAAAATAAATTTTCAAAATATAAACAAACAAGTATGTGATGCAAGTGCGGTCCTAGTATGCTATGAAGAGGTAGCTTTAATTAACAATATAGTTTGCTAAAAAGTAATGTCAGCGCTATCACTAAATATACTGTTATTAAAGCCATAAAGTTAAGGTCTTCCACTCATGCCTAGCTTTCAGACTGTAATAACACGTGTGATCCTTACAGGTACACGATCTCAATATTTTGTCTGTAGTTTTGCACTTTTAAGTTGTGCAAAAAAATTTTCTCTACAAAAACCGCAGAGCTACTAAGTGGCAGCGACACAGAATTTTGATCCTTCAGTAGTTGCCGACAGCTGGGGATTGCTCCACGTATTAAAGTCAATTCTGCTATGATAGAGAAGTTTACGAAGCAGTTGCAAGAGGAAAAGGTGGTTCAGGTAAACTTACTCTTAATAGAGTTATAAGTAGGCTGCGATATCTGAAGTGCTTTACTATTAGTCTATCCTTTGCGCTGGAGCAAAATTAAAGTATTGTTTGTAACTAAGGCTCCTTCTCTTTTTATTAAGAGCCCAACAAACGGTGACTCTTTCGGCTCCTAATCCACAATAATAGAATAAAAAATTTTTTTTTTATCTATTGAGCGTCTAACTTGTTAGTGTCACTAAAAGCACAAAAGTCTTTAAAGGTTTATCTAAAACATATTATTAGTAACTTGATTCCGAGAAATAGGCAAGCGCTCCACGCATACCGTTGCTATTACTAAAAATGGTTAATCATATGAATTTTTTATACTCACTTTACTTGGCGCGTGTCTATGTGTTCGTGGTTTTCTTCGGAGTGCGTGACATTTATTAGTCCTTGTTGTAGATTCTACGCAAAGCGGCTGGGTTTTAACCCCTTCTACAATCCAGCGGTTTGTACATTATTTACCGTGTCTGGGGGGCATTAGTCGTAAAAGTTTTTTTTGTAAGCTACTTAAATCCTTTCAATGAAGATTTTTCCTATCTATAATTTTAAGTTTGAAACAGCAAGCCAGCTTTTGTTTACTACAAAAAAGGGACAGTAATAAGTATAACTTTTTAAACAAAAAGGAATTTTTTCAAGTTTAAAGGCTTTTAAAGCAAAATTTTCAACTATTCAAGTAAATTATGTACCCTGTAGATTCTATAAAATTAACAAACTAAAGTAACGGTGAAGACATCAATAATAGCACCTCCTGTACTATCCTGCACAAGAAACTAATCTATATATATATATAAGGATAACAATTAAGCTGTTATAATACAATTTTCAAAGTTTACAAATCTGATTGCGTTTTCCCAAAGCTTTTTTGTGATGACCTCGATTCTGGTTGCAGATATAAGACAATTCTGACGTTCTAAATTCGACCTTTGATAAAGGTAACGAGGCATGATGAAAATAACATGCGTTATAATACCAAGCACTCTAATCATGAACTTACCGCTGGGACGCGAAAACTTAACATTACTCTCGATATCTTCACAGCAGAAAATATAAAAGGTATACTCCCCAGTAGTCAGTGAGCAGACCCTCCGCTGATGGCTACCACGGGGTTCCAGGGTTGAGACAGAATGCAGTTTACAATGTATTGGTCGACCTTAACTACACCCAGCAGGAGTCCAGTTTCCTAGTAGAGAAGCAGGATACATGTGTACAGTTAAGGAGGCACGGCGGGGCCTTGGTCCACATAAACATGCGCTCATCGTCATTGCTCACCCATAACCCCCAGCCTTCGAAGAACAACGCTTGCTTTATGTCGGGTCGACGTTGCAGTGGCAGAAATATCTGCTCATCACTCTGAGTATTATTATATGAGTGCTCGGTGCTAAAAGCCACCTGGCCTTCGGGAGCAGAGAGAGAACGCCACAAAAAGCACTTGCCAAACGCGCAATGATTATTGCCTATTTGCTCCTCTTCATCTGGTTTCTTCGCTATTCCCTTCGTCGTCAGAGGTGTTATCTTCAGCCTCAGCGCAGCTGGCGGTGGCGCTCGAGGCCCTTTGATGGGCGGATATAAACTCGCGGCGGTTGTCTTTTTTGGATTAGCTCCTCGCCCGGCGTTTTCTAAGTTAGCTAACCTATTACCGCTATCACCGTTTTGTTTATGTTTGCCTTCCCTCTTTTCCGGGGGACTCAGAAGGCATTTCTTCATCTTAGCCGAAGTATCCTTGAAAAAAATTACCACTGGGAAATCATGCAAGTCACGAAAGCGAAAGGAAAAGTACAATTCAGCTCTATTATGATAGTTATGTGGAGCAATATCCGCCGCAAATAGGCCTTCTTGTAATAAGTCGAGTTCGAAGAGACTTTCCGTTAATCTCACGTAACTTCGGGAACTGTGGGGGCTGCGCGTAGTAACTGATGAGAACGATCTATACCAAATAAAAATTTATACGTGATTACTCGATACCATTTGCTTTCAGGAAATCCAGTAGAGCAGCCAAGCAGTCTTCCCAGATATATATTGTCCTTACTCAGTTGTAAAAGCGCACAAACAAATACGAAACCTCCTCTCCACTTCTTCTGCGAAGAGTGGTGGTTCTATTGGCAAGTAATTTAGAGGTATAGGGATTTAAATATATTCCTTTTTTATATACAACATTTCGTATAAATAGAGTTAGAATAAAGTGCAGAGTAAACCTGTACAGGTGGATAGGAAGCGAATAATTGTGCTTGTTGTTCGCCAGCTTTCCTAGTGACGGCACAACGGCGCTTGTAAAGGCATTAGGCAGAAAAGTGCGTTGGTTTGATATACTTGTTCTTGAGATAAGCTGGTTTTGGACAGCGCTGAATAATGAGTATCTTTTTCATAGGGGTCACAAGCGAGAGATGCGAGTACCCATCACCAGCTGTCGCGGAACACCGAAGCACTCAGTATGCTGTAGCAATGAAGGAAAGCCGAGGAAAAGTGGAGCAACACCAATCAATCGAAAGTACAGGAGGCGCTATACAAACAACCAGCATTCTCAGCATTGCTCTTCTTTCCGTAGCTAAAATCCACAAGTAGACCTGAGTAGATAAATAAACAAAGGTTCAGAGATGTGGACCGTTCAAAGCGTTACTCAGTACTGGGACGTTTTTCCGTAGCTGCAAAGAAGCTCTTTACCACAATCTAAAAAGCAAACGCACGTGACACAAAACCTTTAGAAAAGAACTTAGAAACGCCAACGCCTCCCACTTCTGCCACAAGGCCTCTCATTCCTCAGATGGTTCTTAATAACTTACAGAGGTAAAAAGGTTTCTAACGGGTCTATTTATAACAAAACCTAGAGTAGAGACCAATAATAGTAAAGGTACTATCCCTTACTAAGAGCATCGCAAATAAATCGTCGCTCGTAGACTTTAACGACTTTTTTAATATTTAACAGGAAGCAAAGTACAAAGTACATACTGTTATTAATCTTAGTAATATATATTTCTTTACCAACTGCCAAGTAGATAGGATCGGACTTGTAACTGTTGATGCACTTCGCTTTGGTTAAAAACACTGGTACGCTAGAGGTCTACCAAAATATTTTTAAAATCGAACCATTCAGCACAACGGAAAATACTTTTGCAGTTTAAGTTGGGATTATGAGTATTTCTTAAATTTACAAGAGTACACATCCTGGGAGCGATAATCGAGATGTAGAATAGTTCCTTTAACGTGTTTACGTATTAGTAATAAAGTTAATTAAAAAATAAAAAATACCGTCTTCACTCAAGATATCAAAGAGTTTGAATACTTAGGAACAACTCCAAGCATCTCTTCAACATTAACAACTTTTTCAAAAGATAAAATAATAGTAACAGAGTATTTAGTTATAAACCTTCACCCTGCCCTCGTGTTCTGGTTAACTGCACTTCCAGTTGCTCTGCTATGTCATATATTATAACTATTCTATTTGCTGCGCAACTTCCTAAATAGTTATTCTGAAGAATGAGAAAAAAATATATTGTCCTTTAATATTTTTACTCTCTGTAACTTATATTTTAGGGAAAAAATTTTACTCCACATATGTTTTGAGAAGGTGGAGTACCAAGCGTAACTAGCTTCATAGTGATCATAATATGCTTTATACGATAAAATATTAATTAAACCTTTTTGTCCGAGTAAAAGTTATAAAAGGCTATTTTTTCTACCTGACTTTGAGGCTAGAAGGGTTCCGTTATCGTTCCAGTCAAGACAATTCACACAACTATTTAAAAAATTATTTAATAAATAAAAAAATGTATTTATAATTATTTGTGTTTTAGTAACTAATAATTTTGTTATAGACCCAGAATGATCTTTTTTACAGTCAAGACCCAAAAAGCTTTATAACATTACGTCTGTTGTACAGTCTTTTACAACTATAGTTGACGCCAAGTTGGCTGCTCCAAGATATATCATAAATGCAGGGCATGTGGTATTCACAATTTTAGACCCTAATATAATATTAGTAGTACTCGAAGTAAATTTAAGAATGAAATAGCTATCGAGCCCACCAGCTAAATCGTCATCGTAGCGTCAACGTCGGCTTTCGTACATTTTGTGCTATTCGTTGTTTTACGGTTAAAATAAAACAGCCAACCGATAGGGGGTTTTATCCTTAACAAGTAACCTTTAGTTCGGATATGCGGAATCGTATAACTTTTGCTAAATTTTAGTAAACGTGTTAAAGTTGTATAAGAGCAAGAAATTTGATTTATTAGAAAAGCTTTTGACAAAGGTCATAACACTCGTCACTAGCTACTAAATTAAGAGCTTTACCTTTTCCTTGAACTGTCCAATAGTTAGAGGTCTTAGAAGCACTACTCAACGGTTTGGTTATCATTAAGAGTAAGGCAGCTTTACTTGCTATCAGCTACTATTGGTAGCATAAAAAAAGGAAGCGTTTTTAATTTTAGGCAAAGATCGTAATTCCCTGGGAGATCGGACAATTTATTGAATATTGCAATGGTAGCTAAACACAGTTAGAGCAAGAAAAGCGTCCTAGCCAGTTCTCTAGGTAGTTTTAAAAATTAGTATATTTATCTAAGTAACGCGCATTCAGTTCCTAAAAAAAATTGATGGGTGGGTACGAAGAATTTCAGAAATTAACTCCTATATATTTATCTATCACAGCTTTAATAAAGCTGTATCCAGTTCGGCCTATGAACTATGCGCGTAATAGGCTGGTGAGTAATATACCAGTCAAAAACCCTACTTTCAAGAGTTATATAGCCCACAGGCTGGCAAATTTAATTCAGTTAGGTATGACCTCCACCATAGGGTAATTAATGGTAAGCTATGAAGTCAAGGGGTGTAAGTTTTCTATGTTCTTTTCGTTTAGTGTATACACGTTGTGAAATTCATAACCTTCAAATTATTAATCTATTAACTTATAGTCCTGAATTATTTGGAACAACGACAACACTCACAACAAAAAGTGAATGAGCTTTAGACTTAAGTCTTAGCAGCACACGCAGAAAGCAAAAACAACATAAGAAAGGACAAAGCCACCAAATTAAAATATAATAAAATAAAAGCATCATTTCCTTGATATTTTTAATAAAAACGGGCAGAAAATTAGCATAACTACCATATTACACCTTTCTACCCCAAGTGGCCACCCGACAAAACTAGGTCCTCCGAAAGGTCATAAGCCTTATTTAGATATCTTTTAAATCATAATTTTCTCTAATAACTCATTTTATTAGAGAATAAAGATATATCAACACATAATAAAAACAGGAAAACTACTACAAACACTATTAACTAACTCTTTCAAATCCTCTTATACTAGTTAAATAACTGTTGAGAACCGTAATGAAAAAGTTTAAATATTAAAATTAGAGGTAGTAAAAGGTGGCTACTTAAATTGATGGAGTTTATATCAAACTTCTACTTTAACGTAAAGGAGCCAACAGTACACAACTGTTTAAAAAAGGATAAATTTTTTGTGTCGAGTCAGAATATCCCCTCTTGATAACAAAACCAATTCATAATTTAAAAGTACATCAAATCTTTCTTGTGAGCGACAAAAGCGAACCGGAGAGCATTGAACTTTTAATCTCTTAGATTTCCACCACGCCGAAAAGTAAAACGCCCGCCTAAAAGGGGAAAAAAATCATTATTAAGTTATAAAATCCTAACAAAATTAATATGAGCTATTATACTATCAAAGCAACTTTTTTTTTTTCATGTTATGTCAATAATATACAAAGAAAAGATTGTTGGAGTGAGTTAAGAAGCAAGGGAAAGAAACTAGAAAAGCTTTTATATTCGCCAAGTGTACGGTGGTGGATACAATCTCATGAAGTAAATGTTATTATTAGGATGACACCGACTAAAAAACATTTTTCTGTATAAACTTATATTTAGAGAAAACTGTATGTGAACTTATACATGGATACGACATTCATTAAGGGTAATAGATATTTCGCTAATACACTTTCAGATAAGATAGCTGAATAAGTAAGGGAAAAGAATAGTGAGAGAAGTTAAGTAAAAAAGAATGGGTAACAAGCATACTTTTTTATTAATATTCTTAGAAAAATGCCGAAAACAAACTGGAATACATTATATTAAAGCGAAGGTATGACAAACGCAATTTTTGGATTATTAACGTATCAAATACCAATAATAAAATTGCTTTAATAAAGATTTCATTGATGAAGTACTCAAATTTCTATAACTTCAAGCCTCTGGGTGCAAAGTTTTTCCTTACGACTTTTATTAACAGAAAATTTATGACAGTATATTAATAACTTATAGGTTACAAATTACTATGTTTACCACATGCCGCCTAGGTTCAATTTATAAGAGTAGGTCTATGGAAACTGACCCTAAACGACAGGCTCAGTCTCTGAAACAATCTCTGAAAAAAAGTTTCTGTACCATGTTCCTACAGAACAGGCAGTAACCAAAAAAACATAAAAAACCGGTAAATTTAGTTGCCAACGCAAAACAAATCTATTTTAAGCCCCAGAGTTTTTCCAGTTAAAGGGTTAAAAGGGGCGCAGCCCGTAAACTCAATATTTAGTAGACACGTTAGGACTTGTAAGATTAAAAATTTTATTTCCTTTTTATATTAAAATACAACTAATAAAACTCTAAACAAAGATTAGATAGTTTTAAGATAAACATATCTTTACGGTCTGTAGCCTCCTGCTGTTAATTTTACGATGTATTAGTTCTGAAAACTAGTATATTATAGAAAAACTGTTAAGTATTTAATAGGGTTAGGGTGGAAGATCTCCGAAAGAGTATCGAGTCGGACAGCGCCACCAGTCAGGTATCTGGAAATACAGTGCAAGTTTTTGCTCTGCAGTCCCCCGATTTATTAAATGTGGCGAGGGCCTCTTGACTGCACAGCGCACAAAAGCACGAGAAAGTCCTTCCAGTTGAGCTGACTGTGGTGAAGCGCTCACTGCCAGTTAATCGTAGCTGCGAACATTACCCGCGAAGGCCTACACCATTCAATAAACTATTCTACCAACATCTCAAAAACCAAACCCCTATTAATGTAACTCAGACAATTTCTTATGCCGCTTGCTTGACCACAAGGGCATTTCCTCAGATAACCCCCAACAACCGCAACTAACGCTTAGACAACTGCTTTCAATATTTACGACAAACCTATCAACAATGTTAGAGATGGCGAAGGGTCTGGAATCCGTTTACAATGGTATTTAGACCACAATCTCTTCGTTATATCCATCTTCTGTTCGGAAACGCAGATGCATTCTACATGGGAAACAAGAGTTACAGGAATTGATGCAACGCGAAAGAATTTGTCTGTGTGGTACTAGTGGGACTCATCTTCTTCCCAGAGTCCTATTTAACCCTGCAATTTTTAGACGTACCGCGAAGGCCGCCATGAGTGGCGGCGGTTGTAGCTTTCCACCACTTGACCAGCAAGGGGCCCATGTCGATAACAGCAGCTTACAAGTGCCCCCCGCAGACCACTTTATTACCTCAGATCATGGTGCCCTTTTAATAAATTATTCCTCAGTTGTTGTATGTCGGGACCTTAACTGCAAGTATCCCGCCTGGAATAGCCGTGTCGATAACCCAAAAGGCCGAATCATCGAATCTTCACCAATGAGGGCGGACTGCGTGTCTTACTACTACAGAACCCAACACATGGAGAGGACGGGGATATCGCCGCTGTGAAAAATATGCATACTTCAAAGGCAGTGGAAGCTCTTTACGAACTCTAGTCGCACCATCTGCCAGTTCTACTTGATTTGGGCGACGAAAAGGGGTTACTGAGTACATATACTAGAACTTTTACAGACTGGGTTCAATTCTCCAAGGCTCTTAAAAACAACCTTTTTAACATTTTCCCCTTAATTAGAGCGCCCGCCTTACTTGGCGTTGCTGTTTCTGCATTTTAGGGAGCTTGGACCATAGCTTACCACACCGCCACGAAAATATGGGAAGTTGAGTTCCGCCTTAACCACTTGCCTTATGAATTGGAAGCCCTTATCTGCTGGCGGCGAGGCCTTATTCGAGTAACCACGGTGTCACAACATCCCGAAGATAAATTAGCGTTTAATAGACCACACCGACGCCTTAGGAAAGAGCTTTGGGCGCACCATAATCGATTGTGTGAGAAAAGTTAAGAGATATATCGGATGATAAAGGTAACGGTCGCGTCTCTTTCTGGAAGTTCATAAGAAAATACAGAAACCGAGAGCGTTTACCATTATCTACTATGCGAGGCGGTAATTTGGTGGCGGAAAATGATGCTAGCAAAGCGAAATTTTTTGCTGCTCACCTCGCTACTCAGTGTGTGCCATCTGCTTATTTAGTTGCTGAAGAAGTGCTTTGTGAATCAAACCTTGCTGATGCCGAGAGCCGAAATCGTAGAGATTATTAATGCTTTGCCAAGACGAAAGACACTGGCCCCCACGGCATCACCAAAGTTTTTTTTAAAGCAACTACCAGTGGTTGGGATAGAACGCTTTTGCTGTCTCAACAACTTTATGATGGCTCTCGGCACCTTCCATTGTGCTGGAAGAGACGGCAACTATTGGAATGCCCCCGAATACACTCCGACCAGCGTCCACGCCAAGCAAATACAGGCCTACGAGCCTCTTGCCAGCCGTTGGCAAGATAGCTGAAGCGACTATACTGCGCCACTTGAAAGTATTTGTTGGCGCAAGTCACACCCTGCCAGAGTTCCAATTTGGATTTCGAAGGCACTCAACGACTCAACAACTCCTTCGCTTTACAGAGTGGACGACCCGAGCCTTCATTTTAAAAGCCTTCTTTCTCGATGTCGAAAAAGCGTTTGACTGACGCAACAGGGCTTGCTTCACAAATTGTGCGCCATAGCCCCTCCTTATATTTTTTTAAAGTGATCAAATCTTACTTTAAGGACCGCGTCTTTGATATACGTGTGGGCGATGCACGCTCACCCTCTAAGAAAAATAACAGCCGGAGTTCCACAAGTAGCTCTTTTATCACCCCTACTCTTTGTACTTCATGTACGCGAAGTGCCTCAGCCTAACCAGCCCCACACGCGAATTGCCTTATATGTGGTAGCACATCGATTTACTCCTCGTCAAAGTTCACCTGCCCTATTGCAGCAGCATCTGCAGTACTACCTAGTGACGCTTGCCGATTGGCGTCGTCTTTGGAAATTTACTATTAATGCGGAAAAGAGCAAAACCCTTTTTATCACAAAGAAACGCACTACACCACTACCTCCGCTAGCACATAAAAGATAGCCAAGTTTAATATCGAGAAGTGTTTATCAAAAGTAATTTTTATTATTATCAATGATTTGTGCAGGTTCTTGGTACATAAATATACAGTGCGCCCCGAAAGTGCAATTTATTTATTTTTAATGACTTTTCCTTTTTTTGGTGCTCCCCCAAGTCATCAACTTCGAATTTTCGAGCTCTCAATCAGTACCAACCGCAGATAAACTGTATTCAAGTCTAAAATCTATAAGGTTTTATATTTTTTTTTCACCTGCGAAACAAAAAACTCGTTCTCAAAGCGCGTCACGTAGACGACGACAACTGCGCCGTCCCTTGGTTTGGGAATGAGCTTCGCTATTCAGTAGACCGGGCTAGCCAGCCACAAAGGCCGAGGGCATTGCGTCGGAAACTGACCTTTACTTGATCAAGTTTGAAGGTCCCGGTGGATAGCTCCAGTTCGCACAGATATCTATTTTCATGAAGTCGTAAGCTTAAGCTTTAGACACATATGTCAACCTATAACATTATGAACTGAAAGCAAGGCGCATACAATTCTCATTTGCTGCCCAACGAAAGCTTGCTCTTTCTGCATGGTGAAGGCGTTTACCTCGCTGACTTGAGGCGATCAAGAGCATTTGTTATCGATGATGACTCTCATGTATATCACTTGAGGGATTGCAGGGTTTTACGTCATCAAAAATTAAGAGCGCCTATAAGAAGATATGTTCTCTTCGTCGTGTTTATAGAAATTTTCTATGTGTAGCACTAATCGCTAAGCGCGTTAAGATAGCATTGCGGATGCTAACATATCAAGGCGGGCGACGACTTTGACTACGAGTAAATCTAAATCACATCGATCCGCGTGTGAGGATTGAACGGCAAGGCCCCGTCGCGCACATATACTGGAAATAGTAGGGGCAAGATAAGGGATGCTTTCGCCGTTAGCTAATAGAGCGGCAACAGCGTAGCCTCCACACGCACTTCGATGATGCAACCGTTTGATTATAACTTCATGACGTGTTAAAGCCCATGAGGGCAGATAAAGATCGCATCTTGTGCGACAGACCGTCATGCTAAACACGGTCGAAGGCCTTTCGACATCAAAGAAGACGGTGTCTTTTTGCTTTCTTAAAATTATAAACCCAGGTTGTCCATTCGGTTGGGCAGAGGAGCTGCCTGAGTCTTTGCCGATATTCAAACTGAAACTCCGGCAAGGAGTCCCGGGCGTCGGTAACAGCCTAAAACGGCTCAGTAAAGCGGTCTCCCCCACTTGCCGACCGCTGAGAAAAGACTGAGGGATCGATATTTGCTGCTTTCAGACTCTGGTCCCGATGTCTTCGCGGCATCACAACTGTCGCCTTCTTCTATAGTATTGGAAAGTTTCCAAAGGCCATCGCTGAACTAGTTGAGATACAAGAGTCGAACAACTGTAAAGTTTTTATAACTGGTGCTCAAGAACACCTCATGAAGCTAAAATATCCGAGTTAAAAGGATTGCTCCTAAAACAACCATAGGAAATTTTAATTGGAGTATCTGGAAGACTATATTCAGGTTGTACGCCTGAGGCTTTACTTACATTAGGGAAATAAATTATTTCAAACACAACTTTCTCTAGCCTCAAAGGGTAGATACATTAAATGAGCCTCTAAAGAGTACAGTGTGAAAAAAGGCATATGTGCATATTGCCAAGAATCATACTATATACCTTAAAGTGGTGTTTTTAATACTTTACTGTCTGGTAGATGGTAATAAATGTTTTAACCCTAAAAGACATTATAAGACACAATTAAAAAACAAATTAAAATAATATAGTGAACAAGCTAAATGAACTCGTCTTCAAAGAGCTGAAAAACAAGTTGTGCTTATTTATCAATTTCAAAAAAATTTAACGATAGCCATTATCTATGTTCATAAGTCTACACTGGTGAAGAAAGCTAAAATAAAATTGAATACTGAGTTCCCAAACTCGATCTTTCCGGCCCAAACTGTGATAATATACTTTTCGTTTTACCTCTTTAAACATGAGCTTTAACAACCCTTTAACGCTCTTTTAAAAAGAGAGTATTATACACATAAAAACTTTATTACATTACTTACAAGTGTAATTAAATTGAGAACGACATAAGCTAAACACCACTCTCAATACTTAACTTTATTAGACCTAGTACACACACTTCCACATGAAATTATTAATTGCTTAGCCTTTACATTAAAAGATATCTTGATATGGACAACCCCAAAGCACATTTTTATTGACATTACTATGTCAAAATTACTGTTCTATTGGATCTGCTGAAAACACATGGTACTTTGTATGATACAAAAAGCTGTTATCATCTTATTAAATGCCATAAAATAAACAACATTAAATACTTTATCAACTAATACGGTGTTTTCTTTTCTATTTTATGAGAGTCAATAAGTTGGTAATATTTCCCGTCCATACCCAGTTATTATATTTGGCTTTTCGTTGGTATAATTAGAACGCTGTGATCCTCTCTTTCTGCGGATATAGGATTGTAAAAGTTGCTGAATGATTTCCAAATCCATTTCCTTTTTTTAAAATTTAGAAATTTTATGCTCTCTAAGTCGTAAAGGTAGCAACAAATAATTCTTATTTAAAAAGATTTAAAGAGAACAAAAAATTAAATGGTGACGTTGTCACAGAGTGTTGTCACAGATGAAGTTGGCTTTTAAAAAAGAGTTAAAAAACTCCCCCAGTGCTTTTAAGACATCAATTTAGTTTAAGGTCTCTTTTTTTATAGGTGGCATAAAATTTCCATGGTACTCTCTTTTTTGACTTCGCTTCTTTGCAGTCATCAATTTTATACCAGAGAGAACACTTACCAAACAAAGGGTTATTAGGGATGCTTCTAATCCTTCATCCTATTAAAATTATATTTATCGAAGTCTTTTTATTTATGATTCTATTCTCTACACATCAATGCATTGTGGGTGACCTTTTAATTGCATCGGAACCGTTGCAATTATTAATTCCGGGTTATGATCTGGACATAGTAAGTAATAGACAATTTACAATTTAAGACATAAGGTATATCCTTTAGCGCTGCCCTTTTAAAGACATCCAAAAAAAATTTAATTGAAAAGTATGTAGGCCCCGAGGGCCCAACTATAGCTAAAATTAATTCTTAAACGTGTACTTTTTCAAAAACAGTCGTTTTGAATTTGTTTTTTGCTATTCCAAGAGGAATGTAAGCATAATAACCGCGCAACAAGCTCCTACAATTCCTCCTAAAACATACTTCACAGGATATGGCTATTCGACCTCCTTAAAAGCACGTTTTTAGTGGAGTTTTAAAAACCCTCAATGATTTTTTACCTCTGCTAACTAAACAGTTGAATTTTTCTCCATCTTCTCTTTATCAAGGCTCGATTGTTCTTGCTTGAGCGGGAGTCGGTTTGTTTTTCTTCGTATAACTTTTTGCGGCTTTGTATTAATTTTGTACCCGTTTGTTTTTCTTTTTCTTTTCCTTCTCATTACATTTGCACTCTAGTTTTTAGATTATGGTTGAGGGAGCTGTTCTAACAGATAGTGAAAGATTGAGTGGAGAGAATCCTTTAAGTTCTGAAAAGCAAATGAGTAGTAGTCCGGGGTTACTAATTAACTTTTTTTTGGTGCTTTTTTTCAGTTTTATATCAGTTAACTATTAATTAGTTTAAGTTAACCTTATAAATGACCTATTATCGGTTTGTTTTAAGTTTAGTTAGTATTGTTATTGGTTTGTTTAATTGAACTTAAAAACAGAGGCCGACAAGCTTCCAACGAGTATCAAGGCTCTCGCGGAAGGAGTCATACACCCAGTCGTAGTCGTAGTCATAGCAGAGACTACAGCCGAAGTCCAGCTGGCCGCCCTGTGCGTTATGGCAGTAAAGAACAGAGTCCCACGGCAAAGGAGCCTAACGTACGGTCTAGTCGTGGCCGCAGTCGCAGTCGCAGTCTGAGCGAAGGCGAGCGGCGGGAGAGCAGCCCGTCCCCTTCGACTCTGGATGCAAGCGGGCGCAGTAAAGGCAAAAACGGCGGCCGAGGCTCCACGCATCGTCGGCACCGGAGCCCTAGTCCTCTGCGCAGCCCAAGCCCTCGGCCAAGCCCTGTGCGCCGCCGCAGCTTCAGTCCAGTGCGCAGCAGGAGCCACCACCGCTCTCCTATACGCAGCCGCAGCCGCACGCCCGTGCGCCGGCGTCCTTATAGCCGTAGTCGTAGTCGCACTCGGTCTCTTACTCGGAGCAGGTTCGTTTATTGGAATAAAGATATCAGTGTTGGTGTTGTTCAGTATATATTTGTTTTAAAGAAGCCGGATCCGCCGTAGAAGTATCAGCCGAACTCGGTTTGTGCCTTTAATTTCTGTTTACTATGCTAACGGTCTTTTTACTTGACTATAGTAGTTGTGTAATTCTTTTATTTAGTCAGTCTACTCTCAGATTTTTGCTTCAGTTTGTGGAGTTTTTCTTTTTTTTTTTTTTTTTTAATTAATATTTTAGTGCTGAAAAGTATAATTTTAGAGTACGACGGAGGATGAGTCGAAGTCGAAGTCCACCTTCCGAAAATAAAGTGTTGGGCGTCTTTGGTTTGAGTACGTACACTCGCGAAAGAGACTTGGAAGATGTCTTTTTAGAATATGGCGATGTGGAGCGCGTGGAGCTTATAATGGACAGACAAGTTGTTGTCTTTTTTTCCGCAACTTTTTTTTATCAACTTCTTTTTTCTACCAGACTGGCCGGTCACGGGGGTTCGGTTTTGTGTACTTCCGTACGTTATCTGATGCCGTTCGGGCGAAGGAGTCTACGCAAGGTGTGCACCTACTGCAGCTCGGCTGCTTTGCTTCGGTTACTCTTAATGGCTGGTGTGTGTGCAGGTCTCCGCCTGCACGACAGGATCATTCGTGTGGACTACTCGAAAACCAACAAGCCGCACCAGCCGACCCCCGGAAGATATTTAGGAAGGAAGACATACTCGTCCAGTCGAAGCAGCTACAGCGCTCGCTACCCGTACGGCTACAATGGGAGGAGGTACAGGTACTTTTGCACTGCTCTGCTGGACTTGATGGCCGCTTATTCTCGCTGTTTTTTTTTCTTCCTGTTATTCCTTCTCTTCCAGTCGCTCGCGCTCGCGCTCTCCGAGATACTACCGATCAAGAAGGTTATTCTATATAGTTTATTAAAGGCACTCAACGTGCTTATATTCACGTGAAGGTCCCGCAGCTACTCGCGGTCGCGGTCGCGGTCCCGCTGATTCCCTCCTTGCTGTGCTCTCCGTGAACGTACGTTGTTGTCAGCGTGGCGTTGTTTTTGTAGAAAGAAAGCATGCCATGTGGTGTAGTTAAGCAGTTCCCGGAGCTTCTTTTTGCCTTCCATTGTGTAGCTCGGGTCACGTGTTAGCGTATCGACGTGCACCGACGCACCTGTTTTATTTCTTTATGAGCTTAACTCATTGTTTATTTATAAAGATAAGAAAGAGAATGTAAAAATGAATATAAAGAAAACCCCAAACAACATTTTCAACATATAAAAAAAAAGAAACGAAAAAGCAGTGCGTTGAATTGAGTTGAACTATTTTCGTTTTTTTTTCGACTGAAGAACTCTTTAAGTGGATATATGAAAGTTCAAGTTGCATGAAATAGATTATTGAGCTTATTTAGTACTGCTTGTCGCTGATAAGTTGTTTATAGCAGAGGCTGTAATATAAGCATTGCCACCTTTTTTAGCCCTCTCGTTGCAAAAATCTACAGTTTACTAATGATAATATTTATTAGGTTGGCGCGGCCGCATGTTTGGTGAAGAACTGATTGGGGCAACCATGTTGGGACTGTTCGGAGGAACCGTTCTATACTTTTATTTTTATATGAAAATAAAAAATTATCAAGAACTAACAAGTTTTTCTTTACTGTTTAGTATCTACTTATACTATAATAAAATTTAGTAAAGTATTGTTTGGCTCAAGGGGTTTTCCAAAGTTAACTTTATTATTTTTAGTGCGCTCTCTTTCTTATATAAGTTGTGTAGTATGTATTAACCTTTAATAATCTTCCCCCCCCCCCCCCCCCCGGCACATTGAAAGTTTAATAGTGCGTAGTGTAAACATTGAGGAGTAAAGTTTACATGCGTCGCTGGTAGGGCGTTACCATGGAAGACTGCGAGGATGCTTACTCTCCTCGCCTTATCGACAATCACTTATTATGCTTGGTAATTGCCGGAGACTTTATTGAAAGGGCTTTTTTTTGGGAGACTCATTTATACTTGGCCGCTTAAAAGCTCTGTCAAGTCAGTGATCTCGTTCTGAGGGCGAGGGTCTGCTAAAAAAAAGAAATAATTAGCATCTTTGTGTGGGTAATCGTATTTATCTGCAATTTACTTTTTAACTAAAATTTTACTTATTTTAAGCCTCGGAAAGTGACATATGTAAACTATAAGTTATATTGTATAGTCTATAATAGAGTTATTGAACACTTAAAAACATATTGAACACTTAAAAACAATAATTTATTTGATAATTTTAAATGGTCCCTGGAAAGAACAAACCACAGATTTTAAAGGAAAAGAGAGTTCTGTGCGAGCCTTTTCTATATATAAATTATTTTGCTCTTGTGATTACATAAAATAAATTTAAATATATTTCTTAAATTTAAATTCTTTACGCTTTGTTTAGTCAAGGAACTAACTTCTGTATCCTATAGATATTTAAGCTCTTCCTGCTCATTTGCACAACTTCAGTAACTTGAAACATGGTTTGCAACCTTACTTTGCACCACTCGGTCAAGAGGGTGGCATTGTTTTATCTAATAATTAAACAACCTTATACCTTCAACGCTATCAAGCATAAGTATATCCAACATGTGACTATTTCGTATTAGAGTTTATTATTAGAAAGAAAGGTTCAACTTTTAAAGCTTAAAGATATCGCCATAGCAAAATATCAGCCTCTTAAACCTGTGGCAATGTTTTATAAAATCACCACTTTAGTAATACCATAAATTTGAACCATACTTTTTATTTTTCTTTCCTTAAACACTTTTTATCACATTAATATTAGATTTATTTGGTATACTAGTTATTAGAATTGTCGCTTTCCCTACCTTTTTACTCTACCAAATTTTCATTTCGTGCCCTAGATTTCGTTAAACAGCCTGCCTTCTTAAGGTCTAGAGCCTTTTGTAAGTTAGCAGTTTATAACAGTTTTAAAGAACTTATTCATTTGGGGGCGACTCTGAGATGAAAGCATAATAGTAAACGTTCACTGAGGGAGGGAGAGTCTATTATAAGTATACACTTCCTATGTAATATTATCATCCAGTACCGACTGTCATCAGAGATTCAAAAGGTGTTGCTATTTATCGAATACACCAGAGCGCTTTTTCCTATAATTGAGTGGCGAGCTTACGTAGAAGATATTAAAGAAGATATAGAGTTATTTAGTACATATAACATTGTTAGACTGAGTGACTCTTCTGCGTTTCAAGTGCAGAAATGAACGCTATCGCTCATAAAGGAATCGGCAAATAGATAAAAAATTATAGAGCACTATGTAAAAAGCTTTACTGTGTTCCGGTAACCAGTTTATAGAGTTCAAATGTGTCTTACTGATTCGTAACGCAAATGCATGTTTACTTAAAAAAAATTTATAATTTAATTGTTTAAGACCTGCCGAAGGTTCGAATTTTCAAAAAATCATGACACTGGAGCCACTGGGCAGTGACCATGTTCTCAGAAGTGCCCGATGGTGTAGGATATGTATCCCGCAACCATGATTTATTCTTTTATACTGCAGACGTCGCATAAACCCAAGCAAATAGTTTTTTTAAGTAGTGTGTTATCAGGAGCACTTATAGATGGTTTGTTTATTTAAAATCGCTCGTGGGAATCACTTGAGAATTGCAAAATGTTCAGAGAACGTAATTCTACACAGGGAAGATTTTTCGGTGGGGCACTTAGACGAAAAAACGGTTGTGATAAAATATACAGTTCCTCTATGAATGGGTCGGTTTCAAGATCGCGAGAATCTTGAAGACCTCAAGCGCCAGGTCCATCTCAGATCACCTCAGCAACCGACAGCTAAAGAATCAAACTGATAAATAGGCGTAACAATTGCCTTACAGTCCCTGAATTTACAGCAGAATTTAATAGGGGTAGTCAAAGGGAAGTTTCCCTCAGTACTGGAAAAAGGCGCTTCAGGAAACCAATTTACTCGGTCGATGTACTATATGGAAACCATTTCGACGAAGGAAGAAAACAAGACGATATCAGTGGGCCAGAACACAAGAAATAAGACATGGGAGGACTAGAAAAGCGTATGGTAGATGCGAGTACAAGTACGAAGTCTTCGGCCTAAAACGTAGAATTTTATTCGGAAGAAAGTTACCGGCAAGTGTAGTTTCAACAGTGAAGCATGGGTTGGTTTCATGTTAGTTCGAGGTTGTTCCTTTTTTGCCGGCGTCGAAGATTTAACAAAAATTGCTGAAATCCTGCGCAAAGAAAATTATCTCCAAATATTGGAAACCAATGAGGTGCTACCGCTCAGGTGTGCAAGTCCTTCCTGGCCGGGCAAGAAGATGAAGGCACCCTACAACTTTTGGCGTGCTCAAACCTAAGTCCGGACTCGAATCCGATCGATAGGAGATGGACTCGACGGGAAAGTCAGGAAAGAATGTGTGACCTCAACGGAAAACCTGTGGAGGGCTCTGAGTAAATAATTCAGCAGGAAAGTCGAAAAAGTTGTAGGAAGGCGCCGAAAATAGCGCGTGCGGTAGTTGCATTTAGAGGTGGATTTTTTGAGAAAACTACTATTTAATTATTTCCATTTGTACATTGCCTAGTAAATACGATTTTGCTTTAATATCTTGTCTTTTTATCAGAGATTATGCCACAAGTATTCTTTAATCTGGCTTTATCAAATTGCGCCAGTTATTACAGTGTTTATTAACTTCTGTTCGTTGCCCACTCTTCCGTGAGCGATAGCGTATATCGATATATGTGCCCTATAACCGAAGTTTCGATTTGAAAGTGAAGGTGCGAAATTTGTTTGGGTTTCTAGTGGCATCAGTGTTTTAGTAAATTTCTAATTGATAACTTCAATTTCGGTTACGGCGTTTAGCAAGCACATTTTGAACAAAGGAACGCAGTTTACCATAAAATAATTTATTAAATTTATAAACCTAACTTATTTAGCTTCAGACTTTTATTTTTGAAAAGACGGGGTGCTACAATTCACAAATTTTAACGCTTAAGGAGCTTTACACCGCTCGGTTCCTTATTTAAATGTAATCGCTTTTCGGGTATTAAATGAGCATAAAGTTTATCACTACTAATTAGCGTAAGTTTATGTATATTCATTCCCTGGGGGCGTTCAGCTCGACAGTTGTGAAATGGAAAAGACTCTGCAAAGTGATTAAATTGTGAAAATTAATATATTAAATAGGAAAAAACTGTAGAACTGTATCACTAAAAATAGTTAACGGAATAGGTAGGCGTAGGAAGCTTTAATTATGGGCGTCCAAAATGGCGGGTAATAGAGAGTCCACAATTTTAGTTGATAAAATAAATAAGAGTTCAATCGCTAAAAGTATGACTGGACCTAAGATCAAGGGAGCAGTTGACGTGTTGTTTATGGGTATTAAAATTTGTTGAAACAGCATTCTATAAATAAAGCAATATCAATTAAGTTTGATGGTTCTCCCAGGATGGGTGTTAATTTTGCATAAAATGAAGAGCTGAAACGCGTTTGGAAAACTGTTTTACTTTTTGTGTAAAAATCGTAGGTAAAGCGTACAAGCTATTTCTTAAAAAAAACTTAAGCGTATTCGACTGGAAGTTAATCTTTTTCGTCGAACTTTAATGCATCATGTATTTTCCCTTAGAACCAGGTCTAACGCTGCTTAGGGATGTCACGGTAGAGAATACCTAATTATGTCGTAATACTACGCTTAGTTCCTATGCCTTGCTTTTCAATTGTGTTTCGTTTGTATTTTTTTTAACTCCGTAACGGAAGTCTAGGATGGGGTTTAAGAATTTTCTGCCTAAAAATGTATACCGCTTTTATTCTTTTGCAAAAAGGACACAGACAAAGCAAATTCATATTCACACGCTCGTCAGTGCCATACTACGTCACTAAAGGATCGAACTTGTGCACCTTACAACGGATTAATCGCACCTAACTGTGGGGCCTCCACTGTTAAAGTTACGCTTAGTTTTGACAGTATACTTAGAATTTCTCTTTTCCTGTAAAACTACCGGTCTCTGTCATTGATGTCATTGAGCTTTTATCATCGCAGTTATTGACACAGTATTATTGGTGGGTTGGTTTAACTATATTCGACAAGACGCCATGATGGTGATTATTTTAACAGACCCCTTTAACCGTTTAATGGCGCACCTTGTGTTCGTAAACTACTTTGTTTCTTAGATGAAAAAGATTGTTAATAATAATTTAGTCAGGAAGTCAGCTATCATTTCCTTAATATTCAATGTACTATTTTGTCTGTTTTCGTCATAAGTTTATCTTTTACATAGCGGTAATTAACATCTATATGTCGGCGACAATATCCTCCATTGCGATTATACGCTATGCTGACGCTTGGCTGATTATTAACATGGGCTTGTAGGAGTAAATAACTGTAATGTCAAACTCAATTAACAAGTTCGCCATCCATGTAACATATCTTACGACACTATCATAAGCAATATACTCAGTTTCTACTGTTGATAAGGCAACTATTATTTATTTTTTTGACTCCCATATTATGGGATATTTATGAATAGAGCATTAATATCTGTTTTGACTCTTCTCTCTATTTCTACGGCAGAGCTAGCGTCCGAGAAAACTTAAACTCCGAAGGTTTTATATATAGTAGCTATAAGGTGTTAGATCCTGGTAACCATTTTAATATCATAAAACCATTTTTGCAGCTTTCCGGAACCTTTGAAGTGTTAAGACAATTTGCTTTCTAAGCATTGAACGTCCGTGCTGGTGCAACTTCCTAAATATTGTATCCTCCGACTAGTTCTTTAGGAGGGTCATATGCTACCTTCTCTAATACTGATAGGTTAACATTGTGCACCGGGTTATTAAATGATTTTGAACTGGACATATATAATTGTTTACGAAGTATCATAATATAATCCGCTTGTGAGAGACAAAGTTCATCCAGACAAGTAAAACAAACCATTATTTGTAAATCTCTTTAATAGTGAGCAGCACTCCGCTCATTTATTTCCTGGCTTCATCTTCGTTCTCAGTATAAAGTTTTACATCGTTTCTTAAAAGAACCAACTATACAAACTATTAATTATAGTAAGTATGCACGGTTCAGTTTTTACCGCAGTAAAGCCTTCACCCTCCAGAATGTTATTAAGTTTGTGGAACCAATTTGGAGCTAACTAATTAGTGCCGTACAAAGATTTCAATAGTTTAAAGAAAAACACTTTAGCATCCAATAAGTAATGAATCAATTCATAACTTGCAAAAATGTCGTCTGGTCCATAGCCGCAAATACCATGGGCATTTTTAGCATTAAAATGTAAATAATTAAGGTGAAAATGTAATGCTGCCACTTCAATTAACTATTAACATCTTTAATAATTATAGGAGGCGTAGATTATAGGTAATTGGGTGAGCTTTTCAGATATGGTAAGATTTTAGTCTACCTTTATTATTTACTAGGATAGTTCCAAGTAGTTTTTTTGAGCTTATGTTTAGTTGTCAATCTAGCGATTTCCCAGATGTTTGACTTTTCCAAGGAATTTTATTTGGCAAGTTTTCATGAGGGGTCCTGGGGATGTACCTGTTTGCAACCATGCCGTTATTTTAAAGGGTCTCTTAACTTGTAGGTATTATTAAGAGAACATCCTCATCATTTTCTATCATCGCCGTCTCCCTGTCAGCAAAGGGGATATTATATCAAACTTTTCCTTTTGAAATTCCGTTTTCACAATTTCCGGGAAACCAATAGGCCTTCCTCCTTCTATCTGTGACTCGTGCAGTACTTCTTTTCTTGTACTAGATCCATAAGAATAGGTTGCATCCCCTGATTCCGGGTATCCGCACTTGAGTCAGAGTTATAACTTTTGCTTAAACCAGTAGCTTCGAACTTCTATATCAAGCTTCATTTTCCTCTTATACCCCTAATGTTTCTTTTATGGATATTACAGGGCTTTCTCATAATAGATTTTTCTTTGCTCCCATCGATACCTCCCCCCCAGTTTTCAAGTTTATAACTTCTAGGTTATAAAACTTTCTATACGGTAGGATCAAAAATCTTAGTGCAACCACATCACGTTCAAGGGCCGGGCCCAAAAGTTTTTTTTTCGGGATTTGGAAGACATTTATCCTGTAGATGAAGATATAATACTCCAACCCCAAACATATTTAAATCGTCCAACTTTGGAGTCATTGTGAAAACCCTTCCAGGTGCCAAAGTATACGTATATATGTAAAGTAGCATGGCTTCTTGCCTTGCCCAACCTTGCCCAAAACTGGTTTTTAAGTTCAGTCTTGTGAACGAAGGTTTTGGCCATTTCCTCTAATATGAAAGCCGTAAGTTATTCAACTAACAGGTTACAAGATGGTGTATTAGGGGCAATGAAAATGTTTTTTGCAATCTCCTCTGTGGATATATTTCTTTGAAACATTTGTTAACAAATTCTTTTACTCATCGTTTTGACTGCCTTCGTTAAAGGTTTACTTTAGCACAGATAGTGCACTGGATTTCTTTTTAATTCTAAACCAAAGTTATATTTCAAAACATTATTTATTTTGTAGATGCCTCATTATGTCTTGCCATTCAAGAATAGATTACATTTGCGATGTTTTCGGATAAATAGTAATATCCATTGTTATGCCTTAGTACCACTACCAAACGTATTTTACTTTCCGATTCCATAAATTCAAGACTACTAGATTTCAATACACTTGCCTTTTTCTGAATGAAAAACCACCATATCACACTTTGGTCTCAAAGCCAGTTAACGTTTACAAGTTTTACAATTGCGTCGGGGTTGTACAAAATCCTACCTTTACAAAAATTACCTAAACATTTAACTTCCGACCAACCACTCTATCCGATTATCATGTTCTTTATCGGTAGGAGTTCGGGAATATAGCTTTTGTTATTAAAAATGTGACAACTGGCTCTGGAGTCTAGATTCATTCTTCCCATTATTTTTGGGTGATTGATCGTGTTTAACTCTACAGTAGTCGCAGGGGTTTACAGATCTGAAAATTATTTTGCTTTTAAATTTTCAGGTTATATAACAGTTAATTTAGTGTGACTTGTATCTTAATATCTCAATAAACGACAGGTGTTCAAAAATTTATTGTATTTTTTATTTAGTATAAAAGTAAAAAATTTAATACTCAAAAGGCTCGGGTGACCTATTGCGGCTGCTAATATCTAAAAAAAAGGTGCGACTACTGCAGAGTTAAGTCAAGCCCTCTCTTACTTGCCTTGTTAGGATGTGCGTAATTTATAAGTTTTGCAGTCCCTCCGCATCTCAAACACTTTAACGCATTAAAATTACTGTCGTAATTACCCTTACCGCAGGATATAAATCGTTGTGTTCCATTGGTCTCTTTTCTTAAATTATTAAAGTGTAACATGAATCGCTTGCTTTTAAAGCAGGTTCTTCACTGTAAGTACTCATTTAACTTTTCTCTTTCATCATGACTTCTTTTTAATATCATGTCTCTTTCAGTCTTCCATTCGTGATCTGATGGAAGAGCCCCTAAAAAAAAGTTTAGTTATCTTCCACCTCTCTCATGCCGCGTGTTATTAGTAACCCTTTAGATCACTAATCGAGTATATTTTGCTTGGTTTGAGCTTTTTATCAATTGTTAAGCCCTGCAGCCAAGAATGAAAAAATACAAGACAGAGAATAGGAAATAGGAGAAAAATCCCATAATTCTTTTATTAAATGTACATATATATGTATATGGTCCGCTAGTGCAGTAATCCAAAAAAAAAAAATTACATCATGCAATTTACTAGCGTTTAAGCCTCCATGATGGGTTACCAAGGAATCATTATAACAAGATTAATTCCATCTGCTAAATATTGCACATCTTCATTCCCTTTCTTTACATTCCTAACTCCTTCCCAAGAGCTAATAACATTTCTGCTGAAGCTCTATCAAAATTGAAAGTGCGCCATCTGTAATTCTTTCGGTTTGTAGGCAGTTATTATAAGATCGGCGCCCATTATTTTACATATTGCACTTATAAGACTTTTGTCAATTTTATTTACAATTACGCTGTATGTAATTTTTAATTTTCGTTTTATCATTACATAGAATACTTGAAAGCTTTAATAACATCAGCTTTTAAAAATTGTGCTTCCATTTGAAGGAACCAGGATGACCAGTCTGTTTCATGTTTCAGTTTTTTTAAACAAGCACCTACTCCGATATACGATATATTGTCCAAATTTCGCTCTTTATTTGTAATATTTTCTTTGCAAATATATTTAGTATACGCTTTTTATTAAACTCAGTATCCCTGGCTATCAATTATTAATAATTTAAAAAACCGAGCTATTAATTATTATAAAAATAAAGATTTAATAGGTTATCTGCTCAGAAAACGTTATATACACTTACAGTGTAAGGCAAAACAAAATAAGAAAATAGCAACGGAGTGCAATCCATTAGTCTCGTGCATTTGATCATGCTAAAGTAATTTCCACTCTCACGCTCCTTATTAGGATGTGCGTATTTTATTAGTTTTGCTCGCCACATTTTTCGATTTCGTGGAGTTTTATGTCAAGCACTAAAAAAATATCATTTACCAAAACTTGAAATATTCATCTCGAATATCTCAAAAAAAGCGAAAGCCTCCAAGGTCATATTTCGCTAATTGTTTTAAGTTTCCCCGGAAGCCAATCTTGGACGCTTAAAACGCTGCTAGAATCCTATGATACATTTTTTTAGATTATTTGGTCTAAAAAAATGTATGATTATTGCACTAGCGGACCACATATATAATCATATACACAATAAAAAGTCGATGGATTTCTTTCCTGTTTCCCACTTCTCTTCTACGTTTTTGTTAGTACTGTCAGCATGGTCTAGTAATTGATTAAAACTCAAACCAAAAACAAACAAATAAACTAAACCAACTTAATTAGTGATCTAAAGGGTTGCTAATAACTCTAAGCATTATTTATTAAAACACATATGTTAGCGCTGCAAAGTTCATTTCATAGATGATCTACTATTTACAAATTCAATTGTAGGTTTTCTCTGATATTCATACCACTAAGTTAAATTTTTTAAGCAAATTCTCAGTATAATAAAGGCTGCTCCGTTGTTTCTAGGTATACTTAATTTACATAGTGTTTAACAGTCAAGAACAATTAATTTTTTTTTCTTTAAATGGAGAATTGTAATTTACTGGATTAAACTAAGCAACCCATATCGCATATTATAATCCCGAACCTCGACTAATCACCCTAACTATTTGTATTGCATATACTTTGTACTTGGAAAGAGGTAAACGTACATGCTTTAACAGATGAACATTATTTAATGTTATCTGTAGTTCGTGTTTTATAGCGTTCATTAAATAAACCAAATTTTAAAAACAGATACACGAGTAACCATTTAATTATTTTATATCCTCGTAAGCATATATTATATATAATAAAGTAATAATTTTTTTTATTATTAAAATTATTATTTATCTCATTTTATCTTTATTTATTAATTATTTTGAATTGATTTTACTGATTAATTGAATAAAGGCTGGCCATTCCTGCTACGAAGTTAGGACTTTTTAAGAAAATTACTTTCTTTAGGAATTTTTTCTTTCCCGGGCAATTATTTTTTCACTTCTATTTATTTAGTATTATTATTTTGAAATATTAGATTTTTCTTAAGCATTAATACTATTAATAAAGTTGTTATAGAATTGTAGTGGGCGTAGGAAATAGAATTTTATTGAAAAGTTGGCAAGAGGTACAGTTGGGTCTTTTGCACCAAAATAAAAATGGAGTACTTGAGGATAATGTAAAAGGTCAATTGGTTATAAAAGCTGTCTTGCTGACAATAGTACAATAGTATTAGCGTAAAAAGTTGAATGCTATTGGGATTTTAAACCTCTTGTAAACATGTTATACAATAGTTAATATAAAAAAATTATAAAATAATATTTATTCTAAAAATAAATAAAGTTATTCAAGTTTTAAATAAGTTTAAATATATAAAAAAAAGATAGTAAAAGTTAAGATACAATATTTCTTTCGAAATATACATACCTCCAACAATTACAATACTGCAAACGCACACTTGACTAGTAGGCAGCGTACAACCCGTTAAAGCTCAAGCAGGTCAAGAACTTCCGATCTTAACGTAACCAATTAGAGAAGTCCCTTTCAACAACTGACACGCGAAGAAATGCGTTACGTTCCTTCGCATATGCAACAGGTTTGCTGGATTTGTGTCCTTTTTGATTATAAATAAAAAAAAAGTTTTTAAGTTGGAGGATTTTCTTTGCAAAAGCTATGCGTTTATTTATTAATGATTATGAATCTAAATAGTGAAAAAGTTTTATTTGGTGAAACAGTGGGGGAGTACATCCAGCACGGTCTGGCCAATACCGGTTTTTTTCTTTGTTACTTCTTGTAAATTTCTTATTGTCTAGAATTAAGTTATTTATTTATCTTTGATACTTATATAGACCCCCTTGAATTTATTAAAGATTTTCAGGCTGCAAATAATTTACATGCCCCCACCTGTAAGCCGGTCTTGTCCTTTCTGGATATGTTTAATACATCTAGATTAGCTTTACATAAGCCTCTTCTCTCAATCTTAAAACAACTACTACTGGAATGCATAGATAACGCCAGTCTAGAAACGTAAATACTTATTTTCTCTAGCTGAGACCTACCACTAGTTTGCCTTTTTTTCTTCTTAATAATAAACTAATTTTATGTACTCTTCTTAAAATTAACGTATAGAATAGAGGAGCTACTACTTCAAACTTTTTCTTATATTCAGCATGAAGAACTTCAAGATATTCCACTATATGTGATGAGGAAACTTCCTAAACTTTCTTCTACAATCCTTGAACAGTTAACTTACAATCAAGAACTATATGAGGTTATTATTAGCGTTTATTTAAGTATAAATCACTATGTAACTTTTATTAGCTTTGTCCTCTTGAAATTAAACGCCAGATTTGGCTGCTGGACAACTGCGAAGCATCCAAGGTGGCTTCAATGTTGCAATTTTTATAGATAAATTGTTTTCATTGAGTAATTTTTGCTCAAACGTTAGCTTTTTCGAAAGCACGTATTTTCATTGTTTTCGAATTTTATTCGGGATTTTGAAATTGTAAAAGCGGCAGGTATTTTTAAAGATTTTTAGCATATAGTTATATTGCCGAGTGTTTTTTTGCTATAAGTTAGTTAAACAGAAACTTTGTAATTAGGTGATCTTGAGAAATGTGCGATGCCTCCGCACAATCGCTGGTTTAATAATTATTGCTCACTTTTTTTAAAAAACATTAACTTTTTTTTAGGCAGCATCCTTCTATTTTAAAGTTGACAGAAGCGGTTGGCGTGAATTTCAAGATGTACGACCTCGTTGTTGAGTCGATCTGCAAACTATTCGAGTCGACCCGAAATCGGCTGTTTTGCACCCTTCGAGCCGACATTCTCATGGCCCTTCACTACAAAGACAACCCTGTGAGCACGTGCTCTTTGCACGTGTTTGTGTAATACATAATTTCCTTCAGCTTTGCAGTGAAGACATGTGCTACACTCTAGCGTGGTGCCTGGACGGATGCAAGCGCGACGATGTGGTTGACGACCGCCGCCTTTCAGAGTTGCAGGCCTCAAGCAGATCTTTATAACTTTTCCTTTATAACTTCCAAAAAAGCAGACTTTCTATGGGAATCTTGAGAGTATACCTCAGCGTAGCAAGTCTCTTGTCTTGAGGTATATTTGTTACAAAGAGAATCCCACTTTTCTTTTGGATTATTTTCAGCGATGCGGGGATGCTCTTTTTAGATCCCTTCACTTCCAACTCTTTTTATCGTAACATCTATAAACTCTTGCTTGAGTGCGCGGCCAACCGTCAACTTCCAAAGGCATTGTTTATATAATTTTAAATCCACTTAAAGCTGGAGTAGCTTCACGCGTTTCACTGCTTTCTTTTTTTTATAGGAAAACACAAAAGTTTCTTTTTTAGGTTCTCTTGTGTGCTTTGGTCTTCAAACTTTTAATATTATTAAGGAAGAACTCACTGGTTTTCTTTTTTTTTTTTCCTTAAGATTAATTTTGTTTATCTAAATAATACTTGGACTATTCTACAAGAGGTGCTCGAAATTCCAGGAGAAATCACCAGCGAATTTCTGCCATTTCTTATGCTTCTAATAACCGATGTCGAATTAAGGGAGAGACAACTCGAAGCGGGCAATACTGATTTCCAATTGGTCCTCTTATTGCTCGGGAGCGTCACTTTTTTATATTACGGCGGTTGCAGGAAGATATCGAGTCCGAGGAGAAAGTAACGGAGCTCCTTCGGAACGAGGAGTTCGCTCAGAAGGTATTTGCTAGTTCCCATGCTGGTCTACTAATATTACCGGGCACGCCAGCTGCTGGGCCTCCACATGCTCGACTTGGTGGGAAACGGTAAGAGCGTGGAGCTGGCCAGGCTAACCTCGTGGCTGGTCAGGGCTGACTTGCCGCTGGACTTTGAGGTTCTTAGCACACTCATCCTTAAAGTAGGCGAAGTGGTATGCGTCAGTGCGTGGCTGCTCGCTCATTGTTTTTTTGAAAGTTATGAGCACAGAGCGACATCATGAACACCATGCGCGTTTGCCTGCTGGACCAACTCTTGATTCCCAAGGCGGCTGTCGACGAGGACGTGCACTTGCAAACCGTGGGCCTACTATGCGCCCAGCACCATTTGCTGACATCAGGCCAGCTGCAGACCTATTTAAAGCGGTTGTGCACATGCGAGAGCAGGCATCCGCTCTCTGCCGAGGTACTGGTTAGTGTCCCGCCAGCCAGACTAAGTCACTTACACTTGCATCCCCCTCCCCGCGCGGGCAGGGGAAGAGAGAACTCAAGGAAGCCTACCTTGAATTGCGGGAAGTTATCGGCCAGAAACTCCCCACCGACTGCATTGAGAACTACATCACCCACGTGTTAGACGACCCTCAAAACGACGTAGAGGTCAACGAGGAGGAAGCGCGGAATTGCTCATAAAGAACCTCCGCTTTTTATTAATTGATACTATTAAAGTTAACCCAACGTATACACACGTATTATAGTAAATATTGATCCACTTCGAAGGCTTCATGCCGCCCGTAAGCGACTAAGAACCGAGGAAATCTGCTCGGCTTGGTAGGGAGTCACGTGCTTGAGTAGAGAAATGATCGTCTGGCAGGCAAGTTGCTTGTCTTCCAGGCACATGGACTCTATCAGCCCCTCTCTGCAGTCAATCAGCTAACCCGCCAGAATAAGCAAAGGAGAAATAAGAGCGCACTGGAGGCTCCTTTGTACTTCCGTTATGTTTCTATCAATCACATCTTTAAAGTCACTGAACCAATGGACGACCTGACAGCCGCTAGTAAGCAATGCCAAAGGGAGGTAGGAGTCGTGCAAAAACCAATTTGTTGCTGTTCCAGAGGTCCGCTCCAGCATCTCCTGTAGTTTCTACCAGCCAACGCCTTAGCATAGATATCACGTGCCCATGTGCTAGCGTGCCATTCGCCTTGTCGAGTAGTGTCAACAAGGTCGCGCATGAGAGCGGAGGC
Source organism: Zophobas morio (assembly GCF_036711695.1). NCBI lineage: Eukaryota > Metazoa > Arthropoda > Insecta > Coleoptera > Tenebrionidae > Zophobas > Zophobas morio. The sequence goes on along the minus strand of NW_026972279.1, from coordinate 95,331 downwards.
AGCGTGTGCTCATGTACATTCTTTAGTCTTCTGTAGACCTCGAGCTCGTGGATTCTACGTCTCAGTCTCCAGTATAAATACTCTCTTGAAGTCTTCCACTCCAGAATTCTCGAGATAACTCTGCGACCAGTAGTAAGCTACCATGCCGTCGGTAGAGACGCCAGCATACCCTTTCTCTCTCATCCTAGAAGTGGTGTCGTGCAGATCCGCAAAGTGGGTCGCCACCTTTACAAGAATAGCACGAAAGGCTCGCGCAAAGCATGGGATTGGTTCAAAGTTGGCTACCTGGTGGTATATAGGGCCAATCTCCTGCTCTCTTGCAGTCAACTCGCTCTTGCACTTCTCCAGTTCGTTCTCTGAAGCAATTGAGTCACATATACTGAGCCAGTGAGTGCTTACAAAACCAACCCGGCCCTCCCGGAGACTTTTCCAGAGACTCTTTTTTAAGGAATAATTCCTTGTAAACCGAATCGAGCTGCATCATTTTCTATTAACGGCGTGTTGGGAACGTTCAAAAAGAGTAATAAATCATTAAAAACCCTTCGCTGCTCCGCGCGGCGGAACTTTATTTCCACGGTGCCTTCGGGCTCGAGAATACCGCCTAAATAAAATGCCCTTAAATAAACAGAGCAAAACCTCTCTTATTATGCGACGACCTCGTGCGCCCTCAGCAGCGTACATCTCCACCATGTCCGGGTTGATGGCCGGATCTACGACCACCCAAGCCCCTCCCCGAAGCTCGCCGGCGGGCGGGATGTACACCAACACTGGCTGCCGAAAGTCCTTGAGGCTATCTACAATCTGTGCGCCGTACTTCAGTATTTCATTGTGCATATCGCGCATTCCACCAGAAAAGCCCCTTACTTACACTTAAAAGCCCTTTATTGGTGGGGAGGCAAGAAAGGAGACCTCCAATTAGCGAGTATAATCAAAGGAAGCTGTTCATTATTAACGTCGCGAATAGTCTGCGCCGTCTTGAAAGAGGAGTCCGGAAACCACACCTGTCCCGGTTGTACCACAACTCTACAGACCCATATGGCGAGTCACAACAATGGAGAGGTCGACATATAAACGGACGCACTTAGCCTCCGACTCGGGACTGGCTGGGTCTGCCGGATACATTACTTCCACACTTCTTGTCTCGACGGCAATGACTCCTACGGGTATGCCGCCCAATCGCGCTCTGCCAGTGACCACCGTACACGCCCATCCACCCAGCGTTTCCATCCAAGAACCCTTGTCGAACATGCCGTGTACAAACTCGTCGGGATTATACTATGGCGGTATTGACGGGACGGACGGAAGTATAGACAGCCTGCCGGTTACCGGATGGACAACTCCAGCAATCATGTGCCGAGGGTCATACGGGGCCTTGGTGGGCGTAAAATCGATCTAGAGCAAGGCAGATGCGGGCATCGGTGAATGGTATCCACAGGAACGCTTCTGTACAGAAACCAACAGGACGGTAGTACGGGTCCGTAGGGGGCAATGCCATTGGCAGCGGTGCGTTTCTTCTGTCTGGAATATACGACAGCCTGCAGTAATGAACGAGAGAACTGTGATGCGCGCTGGAGGATGCAACTATATGTGCCTACCAATCCACAGTCTTCGTAACGGCGGCAAAGTCGTCAGGAACGACGATGTGAGTGACGCCGTTGGGATACATAATTTTAGTGCCGCCAAGCTGCGTATTAGATAAGTAGACTCTGGACCCCAACATCTTGTTTAGCGCTTCCGAGCCGGTGAGAATAATGCTGGAGCCCTCCACCTGTATGACTCTCTGGCCACGCGCTTAAGCGAACGGGAGAGAAGATAAAAGCTGACAGACCTGGCCAAGTCGGACAAGATAGGCGCCAATCCCGACAGACCGGCAGGAAACGATGGAGAGCGTAAAAACTTCGTCGTAGGCTCTCGATGTCTCGCCGGCAGTAAGTGCAGAGTAGTGGAGGTTTTCCACACCAAGACCGTCCTCCTTGCCTACAGCGGCGAGAGTGCAGCTAATAGCCAATGGCGCTCATATCCAGAAATATAAGTAACCAATGACATCAGTGATCACGTAGCGCTCCTCGCCATTCTCCAGGAGCTTTTCCGCAAGAATGGAGTTGCTGCCCTTGAGTGATTCGTAGGCCGCGGGAGTGACATAAAGATAGTTGAAGCCTGTTATAAAGAAGCCTTTGCCGCCTGCGCTTCGCGAATTGGCCAAGCAGTAACCCTTAGACGGCTGCTTCTCGTCCACCCAACAAACTCTGAATTGCTCCAGAACTTCTCGGGCTAATCCGATTCGAGCACCTGAGTTAACAGAGATGTAAATGCGGGGAATGCCGAGTTTTCTGGAAAGTTCGGAGGCCTTTGCAGAGTCTGCGCGTGAGAACAATGCCTGCACCAATAGACAAAGGGAACCTTCAAAAACAAAAGGTCTTCCCTGGGGCCAAACGAGCCAATGCGGTGCGTGATGTCATTGCCAACAAGCATCACCTCGCGGCCATCCGGATATTCTGGAGTGCGAAAGGTCAGTTTGTAGGCGACCATACCGATTAGCGGCGGCTCGGGTAGGCTGAGAAGTGTTTTCATTGAAGAGCAACTAAGACAAGGTGAGTCACCAGCGCACCTGCCAGTCTCGACGAGGCTATTAACGTCATCGAGAGTATACTCGGTAAACTCGCAGAAGGAGGCCGGCATGGCACACGCGGGTCGGGATCTCTGCCATTGGAGGCGGACGGCCTGCATAAATAGCTAGAAGGGCGGATGCAGGTGCGTGAGGACGGCAAAAAAAACAAGTGGGCTGTTGAAAAACCTCGGGAAAGTCTCTAATGTAAGTGGTGTTGTTGCTTTGTGCTATAAAGCGGTTCCGCTGCAGCTGCGTTTTAGTGACGTACGGAGAAGACACGTCCTTCCCTGAACGCGGCAAAAGGGGTGAGATGGAAACTTGCAGGCGGCAGGAGAGGAAAGCAGAGACCTTCCCACGGCCCTACATTTCTGCGGTTCAGCGAATAAAACTTGGTGCGGCCAGCGCCATCATCAGACCTCTCCGCGTATACATAGAAGCGGAGGTCGTAACCCGATTCGTTATTCACGACTAGGCGGAGGACAGTGGCTATCTCGTCGCTATGGAGCCTCGCCACGAGTTTTATTTCCGCTTGGAGAACACTAACAACGACCAATGAAAGTTTCCCAAGCACCCCATCCACCAATAGAAGAGTCTTTCCACCGATTTTTCCAGAAGCGACGGCCGTGACGGAGGATAAGTTGCTTCAAAACTTCGAGCAGCGGGTCAAGGTCCAATGAAATAACTGGTCGACAGTAAAAAACTTGAAATGCCATGAAGTGGAGACTCTTGCCTGGCACAAAGTTAAGGAACAAATGATTGCAGTCCGTTTTGTAGTATCGCGGATCCTCAAAAACAACTTCCAGTTCATTCAAAGACTCCACCACCTGCCTTTCGCCTGCACGCCATTGGCTATTTTAGTGACAACTCAAAGCGGGCACAGATAAAGAGCCCAACCTTCACTCAAAAAGTACTCCAATGAGGCTTCCTTGGAGATCAAGTCAGCGTGCCTTATAATACTCCGTATAAAGAAGCGCCTGTCGTGGGCAGAGGGCAGACCGGAACCTTCAAGAAAGAAAGTCTTCAAAAGTGATTTTATTGGCAAAAATGTGGACCTTCCTTGGACTCGGAGAAATATAAGTGGATGTTTTTGTTGCTGGTGGGCACATAGTGATTGGTGTAGTTTCGCATTCGGTACAGTTCAAGCTCAAACGCCAATGCCGGCTCGATGTGCCTATAAATGGCATCCTCGAGCGAGCCAATCACGTGTAAAACAAACACCGGGCGTGGCGGCAACGCGAGGGGGTGTTAATACCTCGCAGTAGTGCAAGTGGGCTCGGAAAGAGAATATTTTCGGGAACATTTTCTGGCAGACAACGATAAAAGTGATACGCCGGACGCTTTTCTGAGCAAAAGTCTCTATGAAGAGCTGAACGAATGGAGTGAGGAGGGCCAGTAGCTCTGGGTCCTCCATGTCCTTTGCTGTGCAAACAATTGGACACGTGAAAAAGGCGGATCATAAAGTAGAGAGGCATGCCCCGAGGAATAGCTGTCAAGGTGACGTAGAGGAGATTTCGTTGGGGACAGAAAAAAGACTCCTCACTATTACTGTAGCCCATGAGATGCTCTAAAATAACTGGAAAAAAGCACAAAAAAGAATATTGGTAACTCGCTCGACTCGGTCATTAAAAAAGAAACCAGGCATGTGCTCACTAGCCTGCTCGAGTTGCTCAAAGGCAACCATGAAGCCGTACTCCCGCGTGGTTTTCTCACAGCATTGTTGTCTAGCACCCCCGATTGACTCAGAAAGAACTTCCTCTAAGTAGTTGATATTATCATAACCAATCAGGAAAGAAGAAAAATTAGTGAAACCGTTAAGCGAGTCGATGGTGCCGAGGGACAGCTCGGGGTGGTTGGGCGGGAAAAAAAAGTTCCATTGCACTAAACTTTGGGAAGCTCATTAATAATACGAGCAACTCACGTGACGATCAGTACTGTACTTGCAGCCATTGATCACAATGTTCTGGAGAGCCTGCAAGGAATAAGCCCGATAGGCCCGGCGGACGTAGACTTCGAGGGCTGCCAGTCGGATGGCGGAGTCCTCGTGCCCGAAAAAAGCAGTCAGGGTGTCCATTACGGCGCCGGATTGATTGACCAATCTGATCACAGCCAGTAAAGAGTGAGCCTATGAAACGGAGTCACCGGTGACAAAAGAGAACAGCTGCATGGCTTTCAAGCTAGATTGGCCCGTGCTCTCCACGGCTGCCTGTAAGTAAAGTTTCATATCGAGATAACGCCGCTGGAAGGAAGGCATGGTCGACTGGATGAGGATCTTCCTAGCTTTGGCCGCCACAAGACTGGCGACACAAAAATATTCATGATAATAACACGAACAATAGTGGTAATAACCTGTTCTCCTTTTGAGTTAGCGACGCCAACTGTTTCAGTAAATTTCGATCTTCCTCCAACAAGAAAGCGCCTATAAAGAACCGACGCAATGGGTGCAGCAACAGGGCGCCGGTTATCAATCCAATACCGTCGCTTCCACATAAATAGTCCAATATTTTCAGGACGATCACGTTTTTGTTGGCCACATTCCAGTGACTCTGCGCAATTTTAACGAGTTTGTCTACTTCGCTTCGTTCATGCTTTCGCAATTTAATAAGACCATCTTCAAACGTTTCCTGTTTATTAACAAAAGCATAAGGACACAGCAGCAACATGTGCACGGGCCAGCCATCCGCCACACCCCTCTTACTTGACAGAAAAGTCTTTCAATGCAGAAATATTGCTCCACCAATTCCAACAACGTGGTCTTGCAGTGGCCTTCAATACCGTTTCTATATTTGAGGATATGCTGCCCAGTAAAAATCAATCACCTCCAGAAGCAGACCAATCATTCTTCAGATAACCTGAATGAGCGGCGTGAAGGTGGCAAAAAATTGGTCGTCTTCGCCCTTTCTGAGGGTTGAGGCGTGCCGATCGAGGGCACTAGCAACAGCCTGCGTTGGAAAAGTGGCGAACACACTGCCGATACTGTTGGCGTAATCCGCCAGAACGGCGTTGATGGTGACTTCCACATTGGCGGGGACGCGCCCGTCCAGAGACGAGAGGGCCTCTTGTATTTCCAAAAGCGGTAATGCAGGATCGTTCAAAGCTTTCACAAGTTCATGGAAGGTTTCTTTATAGAGGCAAAGAAAAAGATTACAAGCTGTCCATAAGTTTAATAAACAATATTAGCCAATAATATGTGAGAATCACCGAAAATATATTTTGAAAATAACGGCTCCGGGCATGAATATCCGTCCATGACATAGCGTAACGCCGTATAACGGTTGTTTTTGATTTCATGAATCTTCAACGTCAATGAATTACAATGAAAACAAAAATACTGAATAGAGGAATACTTTGGAGCCCTCTAAGGAAGAAGTGTAGCCTGGCAGACGGCCGGAATAAGTGGTAACGGTCTTTTTACTGGCTGGATCGTCTAGTAGCAACTTTGCCACAATGTCCCCGTTCTTAAGAATCGATCCTATCGGGCACAGCAGCCAATCAGCAAAGGATATTCTGGCCTTCCAAATAATTAGCCCGACCCGCTGGAAGAGAGTAGCGCAGGATGCCGGACTCCTCAGAGATCAGCGGTATAATCATCTTCATGACTTCAAACTCGGCGAATGACTGGCCCGCTTTCACGCGACTTCCCTAAATATAATGAAAGGATTCATAGAACGTCCCATTCTATTGGCCCGCGCTACACCAGCGCACGTATAGGGCCGAGCTCACCAACTAGTATTTGATCAAAAGCAATAATAACGTCTGGAACGAGATAGCGCATCAGTTTCCCCTGGGAGTTAACCCGGACCACAGACGGATCATTGTCCTTTAGAAAAAGCGCGGTTTTGCCATCTAGAAATATGGTGAACGCATAAATGTTGGGTAGTATTTAAGAGGGGGACCTAAAACTATGCGGTATTTGTCCACTTCATCGTTCATGTAGAGTATGTGGCTCTGGTTATTCAAGAGAATAAGCGAGCCTGGCGGTAGGCGAGCTTGAGTCAGCCAATAACTGAGAAGCAGCAAGGCAACCTCCGTCGTTTAGCCTTTGAAGCTCGAGTTCCAAGTATTCATCCCTTCCTATTCGAGGAAAGAGAAGGGCAGAAGCACGACCACGCGACTAGAGAGGACTCCGTACCAGCCAGTGCAACAATATACACGGTTGGGCCCATTGCCGAAACCTGAAACTTAAACCTTTCTGATTCGTAGATAATCTCCTCCTGAATTGTCGTCGAGAGCAAATTATAGTCTCCAATTTGTCCTTTTTCTAGCGAACTAAGGGAAAGAGGGTAGAATCAACAAACAACGATAGACACGAGTTCCTTACCGTGAAAAAGACTCCACGCGGGCCTTGAGACGGAGGGAGGCCATGTGCACCGCCGTGCATACAACAGCCGTCATTTTATCCGGTTTGTCGGCTTTGATTTTTTTTCGGATCAGCTCGTCGAGCCAGCCGGTATCGATTTGGTTGTTTATGAAATCGTCTGTTTCGAGAAGCTTCCAAAAACTCGCACGTGAGCAAGACGAGCGCTTCATTAAAATTTAACTACGTATGAACTTTGATTAGATATTCCACGATCGTTCGAAAATCGCCCCGAATCGAGATTTCCTTGAGCGCCACGACGAGATTTCTTCCGTTGATGCCAATAAGCAGTCGGTCGGATTGGAAGAAATAAGATGAGTACTGCCTGGCTCGTTCGCGATCCTCTCCCCAAGCAAACACGTGCCCGAACTGAGAGTCCGCATACTCGTGCAGTCCGCCTGACGCGGTTACTGAGAAATAGCCCCACACGTTCGTGGAGGAGCGGAAATTCAGTTCGGCCATCGACCCGCTACAGAGCAAGAACGTGATCACAACGAAACATGAAGCAAAAAACAGACAACTTTGAGGGCTTGAAGCCCTCATCTGGATTCTCTGCAGTGATTCGAGTGGCAATCACGTGACCATGAGGCAGTTTCCGTCGTGAAATATCGTCGAAGTCGATGGGGCCTACCCCGCAAGGATGCTCGTTGTAGAGGAGGCGGACGTCCTTCATGCGGTGGAGTGGAATTCCCATGGCGATCTGCAGCTGCGCGGCAGGAAGGTTGACGTCGGAGACCATTTCCGTGCAGGGATGCTCCACTTGCAGTCGTGGATTCAGCTCCAGAAAGTAGAAGTTGCTCGTCACCTCGTCGAACAAATACTCCACCGTCCCTGCGCTCACGTAGCCTACAAGAGTCGCCAGCCGTACAGCCGCCTTCTCCTGCAGGACCAGAAAAGGCGTCACGGCGGCAGAGAGTCAAAAAAAAAGAGATGAGTCTACCATTTGATGGAAAATTTCTCTGGGCGCGGCGGTGGCAGGTGCCTCCTCGATGATCTTCTGGTGGCGTCGTTGGACTGCGAAGAGTCGTCTCGATTCTCATACAACGTAATAATAAGAGAACCCACCGGAGCAGTCGCGCCCAAAAAGAGCGATGGCGCTTCCGTAGTGATCCGCAAGAAGCTGCACCTCCAGATGTCGGCTCCGCTTGGCGAGCTGCATCACAAAAAGCGGAGAGCCAGGCACCTCCACTGCATAGACAATTTAATAATAATAATAATAAAACTTGGAAAATTGGCACATACGCTGAACTTGTTCGAAGAGGGACTTGAAGTCGTCCTCGTTGGCTACTAAGCGGATCCCTTTGCCACCGCCGCCCTCAGAGGCCTGCAAGAGGAGCTCAGAAGGGACAGGGCCACCACAAAGTCACCACCACGCAACTTTGATCATCACTGGAAAGCCGATTCTTCTCGCAGACGCAAGCCCCTCGGTCACGCTGGAGACCGCTCCGCGCATGTAAACTTCTTCGGGGATTGTAAACGGTTGCTCGACGCTGGAAGAGTTTGTGTTCAGTGGGATAGTCACGCCAGACCCGCTAGATAATTTGATCAATATATATAGAATAAAACAAATAAATTTCGACCTCCATGGGAGAGTAGGCACGCCGGCGGACTGTGCAACTATGGTTGACGCAATTTTATCGCCTAATCACAGAAAAGATGCAGAAAAATATTTGAAGCTACAAATTTTTTAGAAAAACTAATATTTTTTAACTAGATAATTAAACATATTCAAACATGACTTGAACTAATCTGTCATAATAAGGCCTAAATTATTACTAAACGCCTTTATTGACTTAATATTATAATCTAATTACTACGAAAAAGGTATATTTATGCAAAACATTGATAGTAAAAATATAAAATGACAGAAAATACCCAAAGAGGCCATAGCACTGGCTGGAGGGCCAATAAATATAATGCCGTGACCTTTAAGCAACTCCGGTAGCTTGGGATTTTCAGAAGCATGGCCCCAACCAGCCCACACAGCCTTTAAAATTTAATAGTGTTTCATGTAAAACACATTTATTCTTTTACAATTGACGCTTAAAAAAGATAAAACTTTTATTTTAGGTAGAAACCTGAACTTTACTCTTTTGAGCTATGTCTAAGATTATTTTAACATTAGCGTAGTTGTTACAGTTCGAAGCCCCAGGAACGCGCACGTAACTATCCGCCATTTTTATATATTCTGAGTTGACTTCAATATCTTCAGGCGTGGCCATCACTACAAATTTAACGGCACGTTCATCTCCGAAAACTTCATAACACCATTTTCGGATGGACCTTATAAATTTATATTTAAAGACAATATCACACAAATTCAACATAAGAATTGTTACTGTTGCACTGTTACCTAATGCACTTTACAGCAGCTATACCATTATTAGCTATAAGTACACTTTTAATAGGTGTAGTCCCTCCCAAATTTTGTACAAAATTTTTTATAGAATTAGAAGCTTTTCCCTCCGGACCTTCCACTTAAAAAATAAATTTAGACGGTCGTTGAAAGGAAATTTAAAATTAACTGTACCTTTAGGTGAAGATGACATCTTTATAGCCATTGTTGCAAAGTAAGCTATTACTTTAATCACCTGTAACGGTTCAGTGTTGGCCTGACTAATAGCTCAATAGCTGTTAATAGCTATTCGTTGTTAAGGGGCAAAATTTAACGTGACCTCGAAAACTTTCAAGTTTTTAAGTTTTAAAAGTTTTATCATGTGTAGTTAAAACATATATTTGATATTATTGTAAAAAGTAAACGGTTTAACTATGACCAAGGGAATGGCTTCTTTTATATAACTTAATCCTTATTTTTGTTATGTTTATATGGAGAAGGTACAGGAAAGTGCTACTATTTATATAGTTTTGTTTACCTCCATCGTTTTGAAACAAAATCAAATAAACAAAAGCATCTCTGTGGACTATGTCTCATGATTAATTTAAGGTAATGTTAAAGTCTTAAGTTAACTAATATAGTTACACTTTATTAATTAAAAAAATGAGATAATGTAATATTATATATATGTTGTTATTAGCTATTTATAAGCTTACGATTGCTATAATAATTACTTCATGCTCTTTAGTCGAAAAGAAGTTGCTCATTTATGACTTAAATATTACACCATATGTATATCGTCATTGTGGTATATTGCTGGTACAATAAAAAACTGTACAGTTATATCGATCTTAGGCGTGAATGGTTTTCGTTGTGTTTATAATGGAGCGGAATGCCCTAACCTTAACCCATTTAGTAAGGTCACTACGTTGCAAGCATATATTTTAAGCGGACATAAGATAAACTTCTGAGCACTCTAAGTGATGAAGACTATCCTCTTTTGTAAATGGATAAAAGAAAGCTGTTTTTCTTACCGTGGTATCTGAAAAACCTGTGTACCCTTATGACGAATTAATCGCACGCAGAGGTTTAACTCTTGAAAGTAGGCAAGTTCATAAAGTTTCTTAGCTCTAAAAAAAAATTGACTTTTCAATTTCTTAGCTCTCTTGGAGTCAAGTTCAAGGGGATCATGAAAAACTCTTGTACATTCAAGCTACCAAAGTTCAGTGATTCATAGGGTTTTAAACAACATACTCGTTAGAGGGTTAACGAGAATTGTCGAATTAATGTACCTTTATAACGGATTAATCACCAACAGCTTGAGGTTTCGCTTTTGAAGTGGCGGTAAATCTTAACACAGACTTCAACTCTTCTTTTTACTAGCACAGTGCGCCCAGTATTATTTTAGCGCTTAAGGTGTATTCCCTCTCGTTTAAGGGCTGGTGCACAAGTGCCCCTGCCATACACCCTATTAAAGTGTATCTTGCCTGTTCCAAACCCTAAAATAAGGGAGCAGGACAATTTGGTTTTGGTCCCCAGGGTAAGCAAGTGGACCGCTGTCGCATTTAATAAAGTTTATACACTACCGCTTTTTTGGTTATTAAGTTTCATCACCACATTTGTGAGAAGAACTGTGGAGAGACAGTCTACCATACTAAATAGAGTTTGCATGCACACCACCTTTTTTTTTGATACTTTAAGTTGTAATTAATTACATGGAGGTGTGCTGTGCTTTCTAACGGATTAAGGTAATAAACAATAATTGCAGTTTTATAATGTTATCTAATCGTTTATAATATTTTATGGACACGTTAAGCCTACTATATCAGTTGAAAATTCTCAGTTGTTGCAGCAACATATAAATATCTACTAAATATTAGGGCTGCGCAATGGTTAAAAATTATATACACAATAAACTAAGGTTATTGTCTGGGATCGACCCATCTCCCGTCAGCGGTCGTCAAAGGGGGACGAACCCGCTTTTCTGCGCCGTCGAGGGGCGTCCGTGAGGCCTTGCCGGAGCACAAGTTCGGTTTCAGCAAGGACACTCTACGGGACCCAATGCTTTTCCTCCTAAGCAAATAGACTATCCGAGCCTTTTACTTTAAGAAGGTAAAAGGCGCTATCTTCCTAATTTATTAAGGCTTTTTACTGAGATTGGTATGAAGGTTTGCTGTACAAGCACGAAACTTCGCCCCTCGTGACTTTTACAATGTGCGAAGTCATATATATTTAAAAGATAAAGTCTTCAGCGGGTGCATGGGCGCTGCACTGTCACCGCTGCGTTCTCTAACATCAGGGGCCATACGGAACTCTTTATCTCGCCCTTACTGTTTGCAATCTATGTGCGAGGCGTGTTCATGCTGGGCAGCTCTCCATACGGATTGCCCTATACGCCGATGATACAACGGTTTACTCGTCCTATAAGTCGCACGCCCCGCTGTGCCAGCATCTGCAACGCTAAGAGTAATGCTCTTATAGTAACGAAGATACACATCACCTTAACCTTTTGATGGCGTTAAGACCCCGGGGTTCTCACAAGCGAAAGTCGTCGTCGACATCAAATTCTCGTGGTTGCCGCAAGTGGTTACTTTCTGGCTAAGGTCAAGTCAACGACTGAGGCTCTTTAACCTTTATTATGCAGTTAGAGCGAGCATTCGTAGCCCATCAAACGACGGTTGCATGTGCTTTGCCTTTAGCCAAAAATGACATACGCGTCTGCTGCTTAAATTCTGTCTCTACGGCAATAGCGTTCACACACCATTGAATCAAAACAAGTTGCTGTGAGCAATGAACAAAGCGTCGTACTTTGCGCGAAATGAAGCTCTCTAAATAGAAATAACTAACAACAAAACACAATGCACTACACAAAATATGTTTTTAAATCAAATAATTACGTCAACTAGTCGAGAAAACTACAACTATTTCTTACACCAAAAAATAGATTCATATAATTACTTATTAGTTCATATAATATAAGACGGTCATGAATGTAATAGACATAAGCAAAAAACAACCATAAATATTTTAGAAATAAAAAATTACAATTAGAGACCTCAATTAAAACCGCAGGAGAAAATGATTAGTTGATAAACCAATCAGTAACCAATAATTTAACTAATAAAAAACAGAACCAGAAATTAATTTTTAAATTATTTCACAGGCGGATAGTTCCCGAGAGCTAGTTTATTGTAAATATATATATGATATAGAATAGTTGAAGGACTAAAATTAAATTTATTTGACAATTTTAACACTTTAAAACTAATAGCGAGTGAAAACAATACCTAAAATTTGGTCAATTCGCTCATAATAGGCACAACCTCGCATGAGTAACCCTCACATTACATATAAAAACGATAACTCAAATAAATTGATCCCAGTTTTTTTAATTAAATAAAACAAATAAATAATAATGGTATAAAATACATTAGTTTTACAAACATGGAAATAATTTTTTTAACCTTTTGTTAATAAAAACGGTGAGGAAACTGAGAAATGAAGTGTGGTAGTTTTTATAAATAGAGACTCACCAGCAGCCGACCCAAAGTATGCTGTGATTTAATGCAAACCATTGCCCTTTATGAGAGATAGTCAGGCACACTAATCACTTGTTGGTGACGAGCGCATTTACCAGCCTTGGGCTAGGAAAATTTAAATTCCAGACTAGAATGTGGTTTTCTGTGAATTTATACGCCTAATTGAGTGCTCGAGTATTCGAAGTTGTTAACACTTCGAAAGTCATTTATATATAATGTTAAAATAAATCAAGCGGTTTACATCTCGGTATCTTTGTTTGTTTATTTTGCTTCGGGTAATCAACGCAATCTAACATAGGAGCGGTTTTTTTGGAGGTAATAATCTAGTAAGATTATTTCCATGTATATGTATATAAACCCTAATTTTACAATAAAGTCGTAAGCTTTTGCTTTCCAGTTGCTGCTCTCCTGTTTCTTGTTCTTAGTAAACGACATTAGTCGGTTTATAGAGTCTGCATACCGTCAGTCGGTTAGGTCAAACTATGATATTTTTAGTATATAAATTAAACCTTCCTAAAGATTTAACATTGTATTATGAATAATTTGAGGTGTATAAAGATACAATAAGTTGGAACTCTAATTATAACTTTTTAAATAACTTAACGAGGTACGAGCATTTGGTCAATTATTTCATTTGCTTTTAAAAACACTAACCAGATAGGAAGACATTGGTGGTACATAAAAATGGGAAACTACTAAGTTTTTTGCTTCCTTCCACATATATTTCATATATGTATTTATGCGCAACACAATTGTTTGTAAATAATTAAAACCAAAAACGTTTTTAGGCCTAACTACTATAAATGAGGAAAGATATCTTTAAAGTCAATTTTGCACCCAAAAAAGGGGGGAATAAAAGTGGGGGGGAAGGTTTAACAAGAATAAATTTTTAGGAAGTTCTTATGTTGGCCAAAATTAAATTATTAGCGGTGTCCCATAATATTATGGAAGCTTGTCTTTGTTATGTTTACTATTCAAATAAAAGAGAGTTTGACAACTGTTTGCAACTTTGTTAGCTGAAAATATGAATTGTTTAAAAGAAAAAATGCATTATTTACTCATTCATGGTTACAATTTTAAAAACTATGTTGGTGGCAGCTCCAATCTTTTCCCGCCAAATTTTATTCGTATATAACCTAATAATAAAAGAACAGAACAGAAAAGAACAATACTAAATGTTATATAGATTTGTTAGTTGATTGAAGAGACACCAATTTAAAATCACAATTAGTTTTAATAATTATTAATTATTTTGCTGAACCCCAAACAAAGGTAAAAAATGACAGAAAACGGAGGAAATATAACAAACTGGCAAAACATTATATACTCCTTAAGAAAGGGTAGATAAATTCTTAGACTCCTATTATATTAAGCATAGCATTTATTAGAAGTGTAGAGAATATTACGAGTAAATTACTCCTAACTATTTATTCGCATCAAGACGTAGCAGATGCTATAACCCTTTTAAAATACGTGGAATCCGAAGAGTTACCAAAGGCCAAGGATCTGCTCACCAAGGGCAAGATCTTTCTTATTATACACATTACTGTACAAAAAAAGTAAAATTTGGTGTTCCATAAATATATCATGCTACTTAAAACTTTTTAACCTTTTGTATGAAAATTAAGACTATTTTTACTATAAACTTACCAAGAAATAAAAAATTAATACCATCAACTAACTAATAAAAAAGTTAATTTTAAAAAACAGAAGAAAAAAGTTTAATTGAACAAGAAATGGTACTACAAAGAGAAAGAGGTAATTTAAATTTACCACTGCAAACTTTTTAACAGATAATGCCTGGTTTATTTTATAATTATTTTTTATTCAAGAAAACTTGAGTAGAATCTCAGGAAAGACCAACGCCGTAGGACTCAACATTAAAAGGAATTAGTTTTTAGTACATTTATACTTGCATATAACGATTATAAAAATAATTGTTTGTTGGTATTAAAATTTTTTTTGGGGGAACTTTTACAATAAATAATGAAAAGGTATATTTTTTAGAGCAATTAACAAAAAGCACCAACTAGAGGAGAAATGGAGCGACCTAGTACAAAAACTTGAAGAGTCGCAAAATGAGTTAATTGCTTACAGGTACCTTTCACTACATATTAGCAATGTTATTTGCGGTGTTACAATTTTTCTTCGAAGGGAAGAGGTTTCAGAAAAACAGATGGAGGCTGCCAATAATTTGAGAGACGCTTTTTTGTTCTACAAAAATAGACACAGGCTCCAGGGGAAAATCATAAACACCTCTTCAAAAGGTTTGAAAGCTCTTAGTTTTACGCTATTAGACTTTAACTAAGCCACATATTATTTCTAGGTTATTTCAGTATAAAGAGTGCACATTATCCATTATCTAATTTTATATCATAAAATCGCATGAGTACTGTTATAGAATGTGCTATTTACTCTAGTATGTTACTAAGATGGCCGTGAGGGACGCTTGAGACTAGTCTGTCACATGATACCTAAACGTGAGTTTTTGACTACAAATTTAAAAATCTAGGGGCGGAGGTTAAGCCTGCGCTCACTCAAGAACGAATGGCTTTTTTTTTAGGATCTAGGGAAGTGTATATCGGCATGAAACCATTTATACCAATTGCAGTTTAATATTATACCCTAAATAACTAGAAAATTAACTGCTGGTTTGGAAAATTTGAGAGAAGAAGTGCTGTATAAACTAAAAATATTACAAAATAACAAAGAGGAGCTTGTAAATTTAATAACAGCTAATCAACAATCCATTGAAAGTTTTAAAATGTTAATTTTTCGTAGTAGATTTCCTTATAGTACATAGCTGTCAGCTTTATATTTATAGGTATATTAATGAGTGTCGGCAAATTATCAACCAGAGAGCAAGATAAATTTTTCTGTTTACTGCGTTCAAAATGTTTTTAATAAAAGTTAGTTTTTAAAAATCCTCCTTTCGGTCGTTTAGGGATAGCTTGGAGTTTCGTAAGCTTACTAAGCAAGTATATAAAAGTAATTGTATCAAGCGTTACCCCCTTGGGGGTAGTTATTCTGCGACATCCTACTAGCAACGACCATCGGAATCGGCAATCCATTCGCGGCCCCACATTTATTTCTAAACTTTTAATGCAAATAACTTTCTTTTTCTATTATATATATGACACTCTCCTGTAGAATTATAGCTTAGTTAACACCAATGTAGACATTGTTGTTTTTGGTTGTTAATTTGATCTGAAAATTTTCATCTACAGAGTTCATAAATTCTAAACTATGGAAACCCTTTTTATATTGATAACTTCTTAAAGAAAGTTAAATAACAGCGGAATAGGAAAGTAATTAAGAAAGGGAACAACTTATATAACTAGTAGGGGTCAAAGAATTGGATTATATAATAGGAAGAGAGAGCCTAATTTAAAATTTTCTTATTACAATAATATTAAAAAAAAAAAATTAGCACATTAAACTGGAACATTAAAACTTAAGCAAAATTTATGTATACCATATTATATTCCCTAAGAGATGTTTTAAGTTGATTATATTACCTGCTAGTTATGAAAGTTCTAGTACAAACAAATATAACATTAGTCAATGTAGCGCACAAGAGACATTATACCGAACTTCATTTTATTCCCCAGTTTTTAACTTTAGCTCACTTTACACTGTACCGTATAAAAAATTATATTTGTTCCTATCACAACGCATAACTTTATTACAAAAAGTCTAATTGCCAATGGATTATTAATTATTTTATTTAGTAAATCTCTTTAAAATCTTAAAGTTTGAATGCCTTACATTAATATGCTAAAAACACCAAAGATGGTTTTTCTAAACACCAAAAAATATTATTAAAGAAATACCTTGAATATTTAAAAAGGCCAAACTGCGGAAACCATCAATTTTATAGGCAGTTTAGCCTCAACTTACGCTTAATATGATGGGTATGGACTTAACTTTTTTTCAAGTTGTATATAAATTGTAGCTAGCAACCATGGTTTACAATTATCTAGACTTTACTTATCTATCGTATCTGGTGGCATTTTTGGTAAAAAATTTTGTAAATACAAATAACTGTAATTTAATCAAACATGAGTATTATCAGTTTTTTTAATTATATTAAAATCATCAAAATTATATGAAAACCTCCATTGCTTTTTTCGGTGGAATACCTCGTACCTAATTTGGCAGGCACGAGCACTTTCAGTTGCTTGGATGGATTTATAGCAAGCCCCTAAATTCTATATTCTTTTTGAGGTGTGTAACTTTTGCTCTTTACTGTTTTGCTTAACTCTCAGTTGTTTCCATTTTGGTTCTTATAGTTTCATTATAATGTAATTTCTCTTTTAATATTTTTTGCTTATCTTATTTTTAGTTTTAGTTTGCTTTTCTGAATTTCTATTACTCTGTTTGCTGTTACTTTCGCCCCTTTTATACCTATAAAACGCTATAATCTTAACATTGGTATAACATTTTTTAGGGTTTTTCTTTGAAGTATATAAGTCTTCCTTTGGAATAGAGAAATTTCTTTTTGAGAACACTCAAGTTAAGATTAAATGGTATTGAGACCGCTGAAGCAATATACATCACAGTAATATATGCAAACAAAAAAAAATTCATACCGAAGTTTTGTACAAAAAATAGTAAATTGCTTACAGATATGAGGAATTACAGTCTATAGTTTTATGTAATGGTGCAAACCATACCAGTGGCCCTTCCTATTTTGTTTTAAATAGTCAAGCTAGATGCATAAATACTCCCTGTCAGAAGTACCCCTTTTCTGCTAATTTAAACGAAAAGTACAGTGTTGAGACCGCTATATATAAGAGCAACCTCAAGTATGACTTTACTCCCAAAACACATTGGTCCATCAGCCCAGAGATTATTAGAAATATAGCAGGGAGTATTGATCTTGAGACGGAGTATAAAAACTATTTAAACAATTATTGGGATGATAATTATTATAACTTCTCTAAACATCTACGTTTAGTATTTATTAAAAGTGTTTTACTGCAGTATGAAGAACATTCATTAAGCGAAAAAGGAGCAACCCTTGCAATAAATGCTGTTACTGAAAGAGAGGAGAGCGTAGAAATTAAATTTATTGGCCTTTATCGACCATTACCGTTCACTTTATTGGCTCAGATTTTAGGGCCCTTTCCTTTTATAAATCTATTCGTTTTAAACTGGGTATCCAATATTAAAACCGATGTCTATTCCTTTGACATTTTTTACATAGTAAATAAAACCGATGGGCATACTCTACTGTACCTTAACGGTAATTCATCACCTATCCATGAATTTACAAACACTCAACTAATGTTCTTATGGTTCATAAAACAATGTAGAAATGAAACTAAAAGGAATAATTTACTTGCACACTTTTCATTTACTGAGAGTGAGGATGTCACGAAACTCTTGGAGCACTTATCAGAGAAGGAAATTGATAAAGACTTTTTATTTGATAAAGAGGTTCCTAAAAAAAGCTCTTTATTTGATGTTGTTACATTTAACGTAATGGTAGAAAGTAAAGAAAACTTTCCAAAGATGATTGTCTCTAACCGAGATAAAATTAAACAGAAATATATGAACTGGATTGACTTTGCATCTCTCCTAATTCTCCCATTCTCATTAATATTTCCAGAAGTGCTGATTTTTGACGCCCTCTATACAGGAATTCCTCCGTCGTTTAATAAATTTTTTGAGAGGGCCAAGGAGCTCTTAATGCCTTTCGTCTAGGTATTTTTTGGAAGTAATATGCACTATAGGCGGAACGCAAAAAGGCAGAGAATTATCACTATCTAATCCTATTCCAAGACTGCCATGAGCATCGGCCTACACCCAGTGTACAAAGGCGCAAGTTTTATAAGAAACTGTAAAGGGGTATTTAAGTATTACTTAAAAAAAAGGAAAACCAAAAGGTATGGATGTTTTATTATTAACAGTACTTTTAAATAACAGAACTTCACTTAATAAGGGTTCTGTAAAGCTGAGCGTAACCTTAGCACAAAGTCGTAGAGAAAAAAAAAAATACTTTAGAATAAATAATAAAATTGTATTTTTACGTTCCCCTACCTCGCTCTTTGCCAATATTAAGTATTTTTCACATAATCAAAAGATTAGTCTTGAAAGCACCTTCACAAGTTATTTATAAAAAGTGCCTCAGCAATATGTATCCTTGGCTGAGTTACCATTTTGCTACTTGAAACCAGACACTCAAATTATTTCTAATGTTTTTAATGCATTAGGGCTATTTACTTGATAAAAAGCTTTATAATTAGTATTCATAGAATTTTAAGTGATCTAAGAAAACATAAAGCTTGTTTATTTCCTCAAAGTCCTTGCAAGTAAACTATTAGTAAAAGTTTAGAAAAGAGAGCCTTGAGTCTATAACAAATCATAAACTTTAAGTTTATACTTATTTAAAACCCATTCTCAAGTGTTTAGAGATAGTTGTGGAGATTAAACCCAGCCAGCGAGACACGCTACTAATAACCTCTCCTATCTAGACAAAAGCCTAATTATTTCTTTTTTTTTAGCAGACCCTCGCCCTCAGAACGAGATCACTGACTTGACAGAGCTTTTAAGCGGCCAAGTATAAATGAGTCTCCCAAAAAAACGCCCTTTCAATAAAGTCTCCGGCAATTACCAAGCATAATAAGTGATTGTCGATAAGGCGAGGAGAGTAAGCATCCTCGCAGTCTTCCATGGTAACGCCCTACCAGCGACGCATGTAAACTTTACTCCTCAATGTTTACACTACGCACTATTAAACTTTCAATGTGCCGGGGGGGGGGGGGGGGAAGATTATTAAAGGTTAATACATACTACACAACTTATATAAGAAAGAGAGCGCACTAAAAATAATAAAGTTAACTTTGGAAAACCCCTTGAGCCAAACAATACTTTACTAAATTTTATTATAGTATAAGTAGATACTAAACAGTAAAGAAAAACTTGTTAGTTCTTGATAATTTTTTATTTTCATATAAAAATAAAAGTATAGAACGGTTCCTCCGAACAGTCCCAACATGGTTGCCCCAATCAGTTCTTCACCAAACATGCGGCCGCGCCAACCTAATAAATATTATCATTAGTAAACTGTAGATTTTTGCAACGAGAGGGCTAAAAAAGGTGGCAATGCTTATATTACAGCCTCTGCTATAAACAACTTATCAGCGACAAGCAGTACTAAATAAGCTCAATAATCTATTTCATGCAACTTGAACTTTCATATATCCACTTAAAGAGTTCTTCAGTCGAAAAAAAAACGAAAATAGTTCAACTCAATTCAACGCACTGCTTTTTCGTTTCTTTTTTTTTATATGTTGAAAATGTTGTTTGGGGTTTTCTTTATATTCATTTTTACATTCTCTTTCTTATCTTTATAAATAAACAATGAGTTAAGCTCATAAAGAAATAAAACAGGTGCGTCGGTGCACGTCGATACGCTAACACGTGACCCGAGCTACACAATGGAAGGCAAAAAGAAGCTCCGGGAACTGCTTAACTACACCACATGGCATGCTTTCTTTCTACAAAAACAACGCCACGCTGACAACAACGTACGTTCACGGAGAGCACAGCAAGGAGGGAATCAGCGGGACCGCGACCGCGACCGCGAGTAGCTGCGGGACCTTCACGTGAATATAAGCACGTTGAGTGCCTTTAATAAACTATATAGAATAACCTTCTTGATCGGTAGTATCTCGGAGAGCGCGAGCGCGAGCGACTGGAAGAGAAGGAATAACAGGAAGAAAAAAAAACAGCGAGAATAAGCGGCCATCAAGTCCAGCAGAGCAGTGCAAAAGTACCTGTACCTCCTCCCATTGTAGCCGTACGGGTAGCGAGCGCTGTAGCTGCTTCGACTGGACGAGTATGTCTTCCTTCCTAAATATCTTCCGGGGGTCGGCTGGTGCGGCTTGTTGGTTTTCGAGTAGTCCACACGAATGATCCTGTCGTGCAGGCGGAGACCTGCACACACACCAGCCATTAAGAGTAACCGAAGCAAAGCAGCCGAGCTGCAGTAGGTGCACACCTTGCGTAGACTCCTTCGCCCGAACGGCATCAGATAACGTACGGAAGTACACAAAACCGAACCCCCGTGACCGGCCAGTCTGGTAGAAAAAAGAAGTTGATAAAAAAAAGTTGCGGAAAAAAAGACAACAACTTGTCTGTCCATTATAAGCTCCACGCGCTCCACATCGCCATATTCTAAAAAGACATCTTCCAAGTCTCTTTCGCGAGTGTACGTACTCAAACCAAAGACGCCCAACACTTTATTTTCGGAAGGTGGACTTCGACTTCGACTCATCCTCCGTCGTACTCTAAAATTATACTTTTCAGCACTAAAATATTAATTAAAAAAAAAAAAAAAAAAGAAAAACTCCACAAACTGAAGCAAAAATCTGAGAGTAGACTGACTAAATAAAAGAATTACACAACTACTATAGTCAAGTAAAAAGACCGTTAGCATAGTAAACAGAAATTAAAGGCACAAACCGAGTTCGGCTGATACTTCTACGGCGGATCCGGCTTCTTTAAAACAAATATATACTGAACAACACCAACACTGATATCTTTATTCCAATAAACGAACCTGCTCCGAGTAAGAGACCGAGTGCGACTACGACTACGGCTATAAGGACGCCGGCGCACGGGCGTGCGGCTGCGGCTGCGTATAGGAGAGCGGTGGTGGCTCCTGCTGCGCACTGGACTGAAGCTGCGGCGGCGCACAGGGCTTGGCCGAGGGCTTGGGCTGCGCAGAGGACTAGGGCTCCGGTGCCGACGATGCGTGGAGCCTCGGCCGCCGTTTTTGCCTTTACTGCGCCCGCTTGCATCCAGAGTCGAAGGGGACGGGCTGCTCTCCCGCCGCTCGCCTTCGCTCAGACTGCGACTGCGACTGCGGCCACGACTAGACCGTACGTTAGGCTCCTTTGCCGTGGGACTCTGTTCTTTACTGCCATAACGCACAGGGCGGCCAGCTGGACTTCGGCTGTAGTCTCTGCTATGACTACGACTACGACTGGGTGTATGACTCCTTCCGCGAGAGCCTTGATACTCGTTGGAAGCTTGTCGGCCTCTGTTTTTAAGTTCAATTAAACAAACCAATAACAATACTAACTAAACTTAAAACAAACCGATAATAGGTCATTTATAAGGTTAACTTAAACTAATTAATAGTTAACTGATATAAAACTGAATAAAAGCATCAAAAAAAAAGTTAATTAGTAACCCCGGACTACTACTCATTTGCTTTTCAGAACTTAAAGGATTCTCTCCACTCAATCTTTCACTATCTGTTAGAACAGCTCCCTCAACCATAATCTAAAAACTAGAGTGCAAATGTAATGAGAAGGAAAAGAAAAAGAAAAACAAACGGGTACAAAATTAATACAAAGCCGCAAAAAGTTATACGAAGAAAAACAAACCGACTCCCGCTCAAGCAAGAAAGCAAGCGAAAGAGAAAAGACGATGAACTCAAGCCGCGGTGGACTATAAACCGTTTTTAACTGGTGGAAGAAATGCAGAAGGGCTAAAAAACGTGCTTTGAAAAAAGTTAATTTTGTTACGTGTAACAATGCTTCCACCTTTGTGCTCTTTCCGTGGCCTCTTTTATGTAAAATTAGGCGCGGGGATGTGTAAATTGTTTAATTTTAAGAGACAATGCAGTTATAACTTTATAATTAATAAAATATGCTTGTAACTTATAGACTCGTCAAATTTTTTAGAATTAGGTAACCAACGCAAAATAGGTGACAGTTTTACAAAGCGTATTTATCAGTTTTTGATTCTTTTACAAGAATTTTATAGTTTTATTGCTTTAGTGTTATTTTATTAATTTTAAACCTATTTTTAAGTTGTGTATATGATATATAACATTGCTTTATACTAACAGTATTTATCCATCGATTTTAACTAAGTTTAACAAATTTATTGTCATTGTTTACTGCTTTATTGATTAGCACGGTAACCTTTTTACGGTTTTGAGCTGAACTATATCCGTGTAAACTACAAATTCTTAGTATATATTTATATAATAACTGTAAATCTACCGTCAACGCTTTTTGTGGTGGTCTAATTTTATTATTAACTTTGAAACTAGTCTATTAAAAGTTCCAGCATTTATAAAAAATGTACTGGTGTCTTTGCTTTGGTTATAAAGTGTTATATTACTTACGAAATACTTATAATTAATATCTGGGTCGTCTAAATCCACGTGAATAAATCAACATCTATATTTGCCGGTGACACAAATGTACGGCAGACTGAATTAGTATGAGGAAATAAGTTATTCAAATGGGAAGTAATAATAAATTGTATTAAGCAGAAACTTTTTTTTTTTGGACAAACTGAAGTATGCTTAACAGGTGAAAGTTTTATATTTAGATTTTTACTCCGTACTTTTGTGTGGGGGGTCTCACAAGTCATTCAACCTAGTACGCAGTCCGAATATTGATGCTTATGTTATTTGTGTACCTCTTCAGTGTAATTCATTTGATGCATTGTTGCTTTTATTTAATATATTTCTCAACGTGTAGAGTATACGAGATATATGAATGTACACCGGTTTGGAAAATTTTGTGGTTAGAGAGGCAGCGGAAGTAATAGATGTTATTATCGAGAAGTTTCCGATATTTACTATTAGTTACGAAAAGCCTAATTAATCTCAATAAAAGCGGTGATTACGTTTTAGTAATCTACGCTTTGAGTTTCCTGAAATTTTTTTTAACTGCATCTTTTTTTAAAATCTGCATTGTTACGTGTTTTTTGGCTCTGCACTTGAAAATAATCCTTCCCTTATTGCGAAGGCGTTCGCTCCCTTTGTTTGCTTGCATCTCTCTAGTAAAGTAGTTATTATGTTCTTATTAGGATCACGGTACTTTATATTGCGGTTATCCTTACGATTGCCCCGTTTTAATTTCTTTTTTTGATTGGTGAAAATTATAATTATGTCCAGATTAGTCTATTTTTATATGTTATAAGAAAAACAAATCATTCCGACGTAGTCCTTTTATTTAACTTTTTTATATAAACATCATTCAACTTGTTCGTTTATAGATTTGTATTTAAATTTTTATGTGCAGTTTTATGTATCTATTACTAATCCCCTTTGTTAGCCTTCACGCCTTAATAAAAATTTTATATAAATTCACTGCAATTTCAATACCTCTTTTACACATGTTGTCTACTTTTAATTGAAAATAGGCACATTACATTATTAAGATACTTGCTTAACCAGTTCTTTAGTTTCGTTTAGTACCCTTTGCCCGGTGGCCATAGTTTTTGTTGGTAAATTCTTTTCGCATAACTCCTTTTTTATTGGCTCTTATAAACGGGAATCCATCTTTTCCGTCATTCTTTGGAGAAAAGTTAGCCCCTAAGTTTGATTTTACGTTTAAATTGGAGTGACTATTCACTATCTTCTTGACTTCGTAAAGTGCTCTTTGTTTTTATAGTTTTTTGCTTTTACAATCGTTTTTAACACCCAAAAATTTTTTATAATAAACGCTTGTTTACACTAAATAAATCGGTCAGTTTATTAGGGTAACCTACCAATATCAGTGCTCTCCCCATCAGTGATGCTTTATCCTCCTTGAGCAACATTAAACTTAGTACTTACAGGTCCCGGGTGAAACGTACCCCCTTCACTCCTATATCGCTTGCATTAAAATTTCGCTAAAAATATTAATCCAAGTGCTGTATATTTATGGTTGAGAGGTGACCTCTTCCTGCTGGAGAAAGTGTATATAGATATATATATTAAAAACTAGAGGAGAAGATGTTCTTATAAAAGTATAAGAAAAGAAAAAAAAAGAAAAAGCGTATATTATTTTCTCGACTTTTATTCTAGAATTGATTTTGTTTGTTCCCTTCAATATTTGGTAGTTACCTTCTCCACAGCGTGTAACTAGCATTACTTAAAACATTTTATCGGTTCTTCAAATTCGGAATTAACATTGTCCCATTTAAACTTTTTCCTTTTTCGTTTTCAGTGCGATAAATATTTTTCGAATATTATATTTTTTTACAGTAAAATAACGCTACTAGGGAAGGCCATGCTTCACAACATATATTATTAACCTTTATATCTCGTTGTTTAACCGAGTTATGTCTATGTACTTGAAATTCCCGCAAGTAATTTAACTTATATATAACCTATATTAGAGTCAGTATATAACTGAATTTTGCAACCTTAGGCTTAGATGATGCTACAGTTCCTTTCTAATTCTATCGCTTTATATGACCAGCGCCATTATGGGTCCTATAGACATCACGTTGTAGTTGCAAAGGTTCATTATACTCCTTAAACTTAATGAGCAAAGGAACTGTTTCATTACTGTCTTTACATTCTTCAAAAAGTGTGCGCCTTGTTGTCGCTACGACAGTTTTTTTATTAATGACTTTTGCGGATGCTTGGTAAATCGAGCGCAGACCGCTTAAATCTTGATTCAAGTGCAAGTGGGCGCCTATATTTCTCCATGAGGAGTGTTATTACTGTTTCGAACTTCTAGAGGGTAAGTGCAGTACGTAAATAGTCTCCTGGTCATCCTTTGCAGTACTAATTAAGTTTTGAAGATTGACTTCTCAGCTCGGATGGATTGAAGTGCTTACCGCCAGTGCATTGCTCCTACCACAATTTGTTGTTACGACGATCTTTAAATATTTCACGGTACAGTCGTGCATTCTCTAGTAAAAAGCGCATTGTTCCTGGACGCGTTAAATTTTATTTTATTTATCAGTGTTAGTGCCAGCTGGTGAGTGTTTTCAGGTGTCGCTGCATATATATGCAGCGTGAACAGTAGTGGATACAGAAACAGCCCTTGTGAAACCCTTCAACGAGCGGCCATGGCTGTGCTACTGAGTGCGAAGCGAATGTGAAATAGAATCTCCATCGAAAAACTCGACATGTAAAGGGCCCCTTGAAACGCCCTGAACAAGTAGGCTTGTGGTATACGCGATGGAAGGCTTTCTCAATGCCTGTAAAGACGGTCCACTTGTCAATCCTAAGCACAAGAGCGAATAGGAAGCAGCATTGAGGACAAGAACTGCAAAGATATAAAGTTCACACGATAATAGTTTACTTGATGTCGGGATGTACAATATGTAAAAGTACAAAATATTTAGATGAAGAATGCTATATTAGGAAATTTGTTGAAACCTAGTGATACTTATTTATTTTAAAATGCAATAAAATTAAACAATTCTTTCCCACTAAGACTCGGCTTTTAATTAACTAAAGGACTTACTGCAATATTGGCGCTTGGATCAGCAAGGTATTTTACTGAAAATGCTGGATTCTATTATAATTTCCGAGCTGTTTTTTGAGACTGATTATATGATATTTAACTTGAAATAAATAGGGATATTGTAACCTTAAACAGATAAGCAGTCCTTATACAATGCGACTTCCTTATATATAAAAAATTAATATATATAATTTAGGTAATCAAAAAGACTAGGTGCCCCTAAGGCCCTTTTTTCTTGCGCAGTCCTTTGCTATTTTTGGATGTGGCCGTGATCCTCTACTTTTTACCACGGATTTGCTATAAATATCTTATTTATATACATATTTATTACTAGGGGGAAAGAACTGCGATGTCAAAACACTACTCCCCTGAGGTAGTGGCCAAGTTATTAGCTACCATTGAAGAACTAGCAAAACTAAATTTTGCTAACAAGAAGATTTCCGAACTTGAAAGTAAAGTAAACAACTCCGATTTTAATGCTTCGAGAAAAGGAAAGAGCGGTTCTTTAGCTTTAGAAAATCACAATTCTAATAAGTTTTTAGCGCTCTTGCCCGTAGATTAAGTCTAAGTTGCTATTATTAGAATGATATCACTACTACTAGTAATAACTATGATAAAAATAGTGGCTGTAATAACCAATATAGAAATAGTAACGATAGTAGAAAGTATAATACTAATAACAATAGGGGTGAGAACCACATTAATAATAATAATAGTTATACGCCTACTACTAAGAGCAGTAACGGTAATGGTAACACTTCCAAAAATAATATCAAAGTTACCACCAGCCACAATACTAGTAACACATCCCCCAAATAAACATTCCTTCCAAGTTAAAAGTGAAAAGCTTAAATGGGTCGGAAGTAGTTTCCCTTTTCTCAAACAGTAACGTCCACAATTTTACTATAAGGGTTACCCGAAATGGCGTTAAAGTTTTCCTTTCAAGTTCTGAAAACTTTCGAAAGGCCACAGTGCTTCTGACTAAAGAAGTTATGGATTTTACTTTCATCAACTACCTGAAGAGCAAGCACTTAAAGTAGTTTAAGGGAAATACTTCCAGAACTAAACTGGGAATAATTCAAAGAAGAGCTACGACGACGGGAATTCCACTTAAAAAGTCGGCCGAATGAAAAGCTTTAGTGACGATAAGAAATCCGCTACCACTTGTTCTCGAGCATCTTCCGAGACCTGAAGTATCAATTTATAAAGTTAATTCTGATTGTCATCTTTCAATTTCTGTGGAAAGCCTAAAGAACATCATCAAGAATGGACAAGGTCATCGCTGTCAGCTTTTCTGCCATAACTCAAATTACTGCACCTCAGCCCGCAAATGCGTCAAATGTAGTGAAATCAATAAACTATAAGGTGCACAAAAACACCATAGTCTCCACCAAAATATGCTAACTGTCAGGGGAATTACACTGCAAACTATGGGGCATGTATATTATCCAAAAAACACATTATTAAGAAAAATGCCACCTACACCCATCACTACTGTACCTGGAGCAGGAGCACCCCTTAAAAAAAGCTGAATCTACCTTTTTAAAGGAAGAGAGGTCAGCACTGAAGGCAAAGTTACGGATAAACACTTAAATTTAAGAAATATACTTTTTACTATAGCCAAACTTATTAATGAATTTCCCAAAACGTTATGATTGTCCTGCAAAACGCATTGAAGTATATTCATATCCTATTTTGGAACGTCGACGGCCTGCGATCAGAAGAGAGGAGTTGGAACAGCTTCTTATTAGAGAAAAAATTAATATAGTTCTTGTGAGGGAATCACCTAAAACACGGAGATATCTTTAAATAGTCAAACTACATAATATACCGTGAAGACGGAATTGACTCTTAAAAAGGAGGAGTAGTAGTATTGGTCAGAAAACACCTTGCCTACTTAGAGATTTAATTAAATTAGTTAATTTTCATCGAGGCATTTGCAATTAAAATACCTCTATATGGTCAAGACAATGTAGCGATTGTCTCTGCATATAAATCTCTTGGAAAGCCCCTAGTAAATAACGAAATTGACCTCTTTATGAGCTGTCATAGCTCCATAATTCTATGTGGCGATCTGAACTGCAAAAGTTCATTATAGAATAGCAGATTGTGGAATTCTAATGGAGAAATTCTCAACGAGTACGCCGAGGATGAGGGGCTAATTGTTTTGAGTCCAACCAACCCAACACACGCATTCCTAAGTAAGGTACTCCTGACGTATTAAACATTGCTGGTACAAAAAATATTTGTCTCGAAGTTAAACAGACGATTTTATATGAACTCTCCTAAGATCACCTACCTGTAGTTCTATAAATAGGCTCTCCGGAAACTGGTCCTCCCCCCTTATCACATATATAAAAATTCACCAGTTGAAAACTTTTTAAGAATCTTCTAGACAAAAAACTTAAAGACATCTCCCTCGCACTACTCAATGATTCAGTAGCTAACTTTGAAAGCTCCATCTTTCAATCATACCAGAAGTCCTCTACCACTATGAGACAATCATATTTAAAAGCACATCCGCTGACAGGAGTTGAAGTTCTTCTTCAATCCAGGAAACAGCCAAAGAAGAAGTTTGCGTTAAATCGACCCCCTGAAGACAAACTTTACTAAACAAACTTGGCTAAAAAGAAAAAAAAAGTTTCCTCACGCTTCACAACCGAGAATGGGAGAATAAGCTTTCTAATCTAGGAAATAACAATAGCCCTCGTTCTAAATAGCAATTCATTAAATCGGTGAAGGACCGCCATAAACAGTACAGCTTCCCATTAAAGTCGAAACCCGGGGCTGTTTACGACCACAAAGAGAAAGCGGAAGTGTTTGCTCAATGTTTCATGTCCCATTGCACACCCGTAACAAACTTCTTTAGATAGGACCACTACCCTCACACAACCCTTATCTTCCTCTACTAAGCAAGCACCGCTAAAGGGCCACACAAACTTCGAAGAGGTACAATCAATTATTAATACCTTCTCAACTGATAAGTCTCCAGAGCCAGAGGGCATAACAAACCTCATGCTAAAAAACTTACCTGAGTCGACCATAAAAACTTTCACCTTATAATTAGCGCCACTCTTAGTTTTTCACTATTCCCAGATCGATTGGAAGTGACCACTGTTATTTTTCAACCAAAATTAAAAATTAAAAAACCTTACCTCCGCGGACTACTCCCTTGAAGTCTACTCCTCGTGCTGGCAAAGTAGCAGAGACAGTTATAACAAAAACATTTCATCCCCGAAAACCAATTTGGGTCCAGAAGGGGACATTCAACTACGCCGCAACTCTTGAGGTCCACCGAGCGCGTGACAAAGGGATTTAACAAACACAAGCCTACATGTGCTGTTCTTTTAGATATTGAAAAGGCTTTTGATAGAGTTTGACATGCGGGTCTCATAACAAGAATGATCAGCCTTAGAACGCCATATTACCTCCCCTCCCTTATTGAATTATTTCTGCACCGCAGAAAGTTTTTTACTAAAATTGGAGGCCTGCTCAAGTTTAAGGGAACTCAGGGAAGGCGTACCACAAGGTTCCTTACTTTCATCCATCCCCTTTTCGATTTACATGGCAGACATACTAATACCGACCAATACGTCAACATTTTTATCACAATTCGCTGATGACACAACTATCTTTTCTATTTCTAAACATGTGCAAGTATACATTTAAAGGACCGAGCTGTAGTTCGCCCAGTGGCACCTTATTATCAACCCTTCCAAGAGCGCAGTCATAATCATTACTAAAAAATGTAAAAGACTAAATGTTCAACCAATTGCCATTAACGGTACACGCCAGTCCTTGGCGCCCTAACATAAATTATCTGGGAGTAATCATAGACAACGGACTGTCCTGGCGCAACCATATTGATCATGACACGAAAAAGGCTAAACTAGGTATCAAAAACTACTATTCCCGCTTATCTGCCGGAAAAGTCGCCTCTTCAAATCCAACAAACTTCAACTTTATCTCACCACTATTTTACCAAATACGACCAACGCAATTGTGGCGTGGTCATATTGTCTCCCTGCCATTATTTAGTCATTCCAAGTTATAAAAAACTCTATGCTATACTCTTGATAAATGGCATTCCTTGGTACTCGAAGAGAACGCCATTTAAGGCACCAACCGTCCCCTTGGTCAGGTGAATAATTTGTTGGGTTTTCAACTGTCCTTTTTAAATCCAAACTTACTGGGGTAAAATTATACGAGCACCAACATCCATCTGCCAAGGTTTTAATGACTACTTAGCTAATTTACTAAGTGTCAACAAAGAAAACTGATTGGTCAGTATTATCGAGGTGCTGAAGCCAGTTGCGAGACCATGGGAATATCATGATTATAGCCATTTTCCAGCACCGAGTTGACGATGTAGCACAGAGATTGATAGTCACCCCCTTCATTTGTTGTAAAATTAGGTAAATAACGTTTTCGGGGCCGGGTACCTTTCTCATTGGGAGCGCCTTGTCAATCGATTTGATAATATTAGTGCTGCGCAGTTTAGGGTGTCAGCTTTTTAGTAGAGGAAAAACTTCTTCCGAAGGGGCTTTTTGAAAAGTAAGGAGGTAGGTGGCGAACACCTGCCAGCAAGATGGTTAGCAAAGAGTTTTGATACTCTTCATCGCATTCCGCGACGGTATCGCCATTTCGAGGTGGTGGTTAAGGTTTATGCCTGTGTCTTCTAACTTGTCTGAGGGTTATATCGAAGAAGGCTGTACCGTTCTTTCCAGCTTTGACACTTCTCTAATTTACTACTCCATATCAGTTTTGGGGCGTCATCAGCTTTTTTCTGATGTGCTAGTGCAGGTGGTTTAGTGCCAATTTATTCAACCCCCTGAAAATCATGAACAGTTGGATGTGGTGCCGACGCTCGAATATTAGCGCCTTTAGCTCCTTAGGCAGGCTTCTAAGGCGGTGTCAATGCCACGAGTCATCGTTGCGTTGGTGTGAGCTTCTGTCACCGCCACACTCAAAGCCGGCAACAGGATTGCTCAGTAAAATAGGGATTGTAGTGGTGTGGAGAACGGCGGGACTGCTTTCTTGATCAATTTTATTTCATATGCTTCATTTCTTTAAACACCGAAAGAGTGTCTTTCATGCTTTCTTTATTCGTCCAATCCGAGCAAACCAGCTAAGTGATCCGATGACACCTCCAGTACCTCAATAGCCACGTGAAACATATAACCTTGAAGGCGAAGATATTGTAACACGACCATTGTGCTCGACTACTTAACATCTGTGTCGGCGGTTTGTGGTTCTAGGGCAGAGCTTTCAATCCGCTCTCTTCAACGTAGGCTCAGTGATGTAACCTATCCTATTTGGGGCCCGGATATTCTTTTTAGGGTGTTTGCAGTTAAAATCTCTGCTTATAATGAGTGAAGAGTCACGTACTAGAGAAGCATTAAGCTCGTAAGACGTCTCGGTGGGGTTAAAAATTGCATTCACAGCCACGGGTCCCTGTCTAGCCAAGGTGAGGGGTGTGCTATTGGGCGGTGTTAAATGCTTCGTTTTATAATAATACCAACACCTCCGCCAGTATAAAGCCCATGCATCTTATATTTGTGTTATATGGGTTTAATATCCTAACAGTAACGTTGCATTAGTTTTAATATATAGACGCAATGTTTCTTTCTATCCACTAATGCAGCGTATGCTTATTGTGTTATTTACAATAATTTACAACCCTAGCCCGCTTAATGAAAAGCGCTGTGCTCATTTCTTAAGGGACGTGTGCCTGATTATCATTGTTCCTTTGCACTTTCTTCGCTGATATTTCGGGAATTTGAGTGTTAAATTACTTATATTTATAGTCAGCGTTTTTTTAAAATAGTTGTTGTCCTAGTTTTTTATATATTAGTTCTCATTTTGTCTATTTTATATAAGCAACTTTATATATATATGTTATTATATCGGTTTCCTCACTTAACTTTATGGTATATTTTTTGAAGAACTTATAGGCTGTTACAACTTAACTTTTTGTCTTTGTTGGTTATCTATAAAAAAATTGTCTTATTCTCTTACACTTCTTCCAAAAGTTTCTATATAAAGTTTTGGCCAAGTTATGTCACGATATATTTAAGGGCTAGATTTTTTTTGACTTTTCCCATTACAGTTAATTTTATTACTTTGGCAATTAAAAATTGTGTAAGAATATGCATAATACATATATTTCTTGTTAAATTGAATCATGCAGTTTACATATTTGTATCTTTGTTTATTTTGCTACGGATAACTAACCCAAGTAAACATTAGTGCGCTTTTATTGGAGATAACAATCTTGTAATACTATTACCATGGACCTGAATATAAACCCTAATTTACAATAAAGTTGCAAGCAAAGGGTTGCTCCTTTCTGGTGAGGGGCTCCTAGCCGGGGAGAACTGTTTGGCAGTGGTGCTGGCCAGTATCACCGGGTGGCCTCGGATCTTATGCCCAAGACTGCCTCTCCCGGTAGCGGTTTTTAGCGGTTTTCCACCACACTAGACCAAAAGGCGGAAGCCAGGGGCCCAAGATTTCCCGCTTTTTCATTGCTTCGGGACATTCATTATAGCTCTCCAAAAAGCGTACACTGGAGGTCACTCGTGCCCCAACCTCAGATTAAGCGGCTTAAGATCTCTTACGAAGAACGGCCTTGGTATGCCAGTGCTATAAAAAAAAAAAAAGTTGCAAGCTTTTGCTTTCCGGTTACTGATCTCTTTATTTTGTTCTTAGCGATGCTGTTAGCCGGTTATAGAGTCTACATACCGCCAGTTGGTTAGGGCAATCTATATATATTAACACTTCCCTGGTGAATGTTGCACTCTAAGAGAAAAGTATGGTACTGTAAAAAGTGACATAATACATATTTAAGGCTATGTTTGCTTTCTTTTTGCACATTTGCGTAATACATTTTGTGAGTTGACTATAACTAAAACATTTAAAAATTATAATACTGTCACATACTTCCTATGACTTAAAGTTTTCAATTTACACCTATGTTAAGGAGCTGTTAAAATTTAAAGGTATAACAAAGACCAAAAGTTAAAGACAGGCGCATAATGAATTGGATCCATAATGACTTTTAGTTAGCTGAGCCAGAAGGAATTATATAATTAAACTGATATGTAAATGTCATATTTAAACCAAACAAAATATAAATTTCTGATATAGCATTCTTTTCTATTCATGTACGAGGTAGATTGTTTGCATCAGTAATAATTACCTTTTATAGTTATTAACTTGAACTAGTTTTTAGTTTTGTAGCCTCGTAATTTTGAATGGCCCATCACCCTGAAACCTTTTTTATTTTACTACTCGAGCGACCTATTTACTGCCGTCACAAAGCGGGTTCAAAAATTTCCTTTGCTATATATTTTTTCTTGTTGTCAAACTAAAAATTTAGTCCTTTAATTTCTTTTTACTAATGTAAAGCAATCAAAAGTTTTGCTATTTCTAACAAACTTTTTTCTTTAAAAACAGTTTTTTTATATAAATCACTACTTTTTTTAGTACCTTATATTTATCTTAGTTGAGTTCTATTAATTTTTATAGGCCCTGTGAGCACTCGTTATTTTTGGAAACGTAACGTGTAGATATATGCTCACCTACCACCATGAGTATATAAGCTTATTAAAACTTATTACATTAATTATCATCACAACAGTTTTTAACGGTTATATTTTATGTACACACAGCTTTAGCTAATGAATATAAAGAGGAAAAACGAAAAGGTTTTATTTTCTATATAGATGTTTATATTTTACAAATGTAATTTTGTTACGCCAATCAGACGATCAGCCCACCCCCAAAGTTCTCAATGGATTTGTGGGGATAGCCAATCTTCCTAACCAAGTCCACCGCACGGTGCTTAGAGAAGGATTTCAATTTACCATTCTGGTTGTAGGTAAAAAGTATATAGTAACTTTTCCTCTAAGTTTTAATATTTTTCATAGGAGAAAGCGGTGTTGGTAAATCCACTTTACTCAATGCTCTTTTTCTAACGGATTTATACATTCGAGGGGAATACCCTTCGCCAGGCTCCGAAGGCCGTATTGTTGAAACGACTAAAATATTGTCAACCACCGTTTGTACACTTTTTTTTTAATTTTTTTCTAATGTATTTCTTAATAATCATATATAAAAAGCTCTTCAAGAAAAGGGCGTTCGCCTTGATCTAACTTTAGTGGATACACCTGGATTTGGAGATGCCGTGGACAATACTTTAAGGTATTTTATAAAATTTTACTCTAGCAATATTTTTCGTGTCATCCTAAAGTTCATAAGCTAATATTCTGTTTTCTATGAATTTAGTTAATATATAAATTTTTAATAACCAGCATTGCACCTGTGGTGGAGTATGTGAAGAAGAACTTTGAAATTTATTTAGACATGGAGTCTCGCGTTCGTCGTTGCGCCTTTCCAGACACACGCGCTCATGCTTGTTTGTATATTATTCCGCCGACCTGCCACGGTAAAATTTTTTTATAATAATATAAAATAATTTTTTTCTTTTTCATTTAAATTAATTTTAATTTATATTGATTTCGAAATAATATTATTTAAATTTCAATAACAAGGTTTAAGAGCTATAGACGTTAAATTTATGAAAGCGTTAAGTGATTACGTTAATATCATTCCCATCATCGGGAAATCAGATTCTCTTAATAAATTTGAGATGTTTAATTTCAAGCGAAAAGTTCGCGCCGATATATTAAAGCATCAACTCACAATTTTTACGTTCGACCGTCCTAGAGAAGATCTGGTCAAAGAAGATTTTATCATTCCCTTTGCCGTTACCGGTAATAATTAATTTTATTGATCAAACTAAATATTCAATTTTATATAGTAATTAAATTAATTTGTCACCGTCATTTACTATAAATGTGAATATTTATATATATAATATTACTTATAGGAGTTCATTAACTTTTCTGTGTAGTAATAATAATAACGAATATATATACTGACTTTTAGCCTCGACCAAAATGATCGACGTGAATGGAGAAAAAGTGCTGGGGAGGGCCTACCCATGGGGCTCCATGGGCATCAACGATGCGAACTACAGCGATTTTGTTTTACTTCGGCAATTTTTACTTCGTAAGTGTGTATAAAATCAATAATTAAGATGAATTATTTATTATATTAAGGAACGCATCTTCAATCTCTTCGGGATCACACTCACGAAGTTTTATATGAAAAATTTCGCGTGAGTTTTTTTTTTACTAAAAACAACCACGTGATTAAATTTTATATATTTTTTTAGACAAACTATTTTTCTTCTCTACGGAAGGCCGGAGTTACTGGAAATAATTTAATGGAAGTCTTCCGAGAGGAAATGAAGCTCCATGATCGCGAACTTGCGCAACTTCGAGAAAAGTTGCGTAGCTTGTTTGAGGAGAAAGTGGCTGAAAAGGAAGCTCAGTTGGAATTGGAATCTTTAAAGGTCCTTCGTATAGCAAAAGTGTTTTAAAGTAGCTAATTGTTATTTTTTACAAAGTTAAAAGAAGAAGTTTGTCGCCACGAAAAGCTCATCAACGAGTGCAAGCTAAAAGTGGAACAACTGCAGAAGACCCTGGAACAGGAAAAAAGTCAGTTGATGGTACTTTTGTGGGGGGTAAGAGCGCTATTAATATAACTCATTCTCTTCGTTGCTTAGTCCACTGGAAAGATGAAGAAGAAAGAAAAACAGTAAAGACTCAAGCCCTCTGCTCACTTTTGTAGTCAGAGCTGAACTATACGAAACTTTTGTAAAAAGCTGTCCAGCAAATAAACTTTATATACAATAAAATCAATTTTAGAAGCTTCTTAGCTCAAAGTTAGCGACCAGAAAGATTTTAAAGTATTAGGCACACCGCTGCATATTTTGTCATATAATCTTACTACTATTGCTAAATTATCCAATGGAAACTCGTTATTTAAAAATGCTTTCTATTTTAGCTCTTAAACGAATTTCCGCGTCTTTGAAATATTTACTTAAGAACGCTATAGTGGTTTTAACTCTCCTTGTGAAAACATCATTAACTTTATTAGGTATTGACTATTTTCCATTAATCTAACCTTTTCAAAAACTCTTTTTCAGGTCTAGGCATTTTTTACAGTTTGACTTTAGGCCTCATTTGTATTAACCTCTCATTCTGTTTCCTGCTTTACGAGAAACTCTTAACTTCGCCTAACCTAACTCTAATCATCTTACTACGTTGCGGTCGTCTGCCTAGGGATACTCGCCGTCTGGAAATTCTTAGAGTGTACAGTGCATTTAATTAAAACGGTTGTTATGTAGTTCTTCTTAAGAGTGCTCAGATCGTCTGAGTTATTATTGTGCCATCCGCTACCTCTACTATCCCCCTTACCAACGAGACATTGAAGAGTTTTGCACTCATAAATCTAACCTTTTTTTTCTATGCTCTCTTATGAGGAGGTTCCCGGCAGCCACCTGCATGTGTTATTTTTAATACTTCCCATTGCAAGAGCCTTTCATGCGTACTTTCGATAACAGTTATAAACAATTTTTACCACCTTAGCAGAAATCATTTTTCGGTTTTTTGTGTTTAGAGTTATACTACGGTTTATATGCTATAGCGCCCGTTAATACACTAGTTAAACTTTCGGTAAACTACTTTCAATATTTTGGGGGTATAGGCAACTATCCAGTAATAACTAGAATTCTGTAAACAGTCGAAAAGGACACTCCCGCAATATTTTCAAGTGTTAAAATTAATATTCAATTAATACGATCAGAAATGAAGGCGTACGATATTATGGGTCTTATAAAACATTTGGTAAACTCATTGTGCTAAATTAAGCAACGTTATTAGATAAGAGAAAGTGCAGCAATCCGGAGTTTAAAGGTTGTGCTCATCGAGGATGATGCTTAATCACCAAGCCATCTATGAAGTCCTACGAAGATAAAGATGCGCAAATAAGTGTGTTCGAAGTAACATATTATTGAATACTACTAATGTTAGATAAAAAGAACTATCGTTAAGCTAGGTAGCAAAGAACGCAGAACTAGACTGTAGGAGAAAGGAAACTAAACGAGGGCACTAAGTAAATAATATCGCGTAGAAATAAAAATTAAGAAGATCACAGAACAATAATCGAGAAGAACGGAAATTAAACACGGAAAGACAGCACTTAATATAAAGAATATAGCAAAATTGTTTAATTTAAGTGGAAGACGTTTAATTTATACACCCGCAAGAGAACAAGAGAAAGTAATTAGTTGCATTCTCATTACAACTAAAAAAGGTCAATACTTTAATGTAGACGTCATTTTTGGCTCAACTATACTAAAATCCCTGGGATAATTGATTTTAAAATGAACGGAGCAATCTAATAAGGCATTGGAGAACCGCTGATTTAATGTTGTTGCCTACTGTTTGCATTGGATGCCCATAAACTTCTAACCGGGTACTAACAGTGGGGCATCTCATTATGACTTATATTTGTTGAAACACTATTTGATACTGTTTACGTCAAACGACGCCCAGGGGCGTTTTGTAAGCAAAGATTATGTGCTTAATTTTTTTTATAGAACTTTGTTAATTTGTTAAAGTTCTAATTTATTGAGTTTATGTTTGTGTTCTGCGTTTATACCATAAAGCTAAAGATTGCTCTAAGCCAAAAACATTTGAAAATATAACATGTACCATCTTTAGTAGTATTTGGAATAGTTGTTACTTTAAAATGCTTATAAATACTGAGGTTCATGTTTGAAAATAATTAGTGTTTTTGAGGTAAAGTATTTTAGCAACTGCTACACATGTTGAATTTAACTGCTTTTTAAAAGTTCATATGACGTTTTCGTGTTAATAAACGTTTGTTTGGTCTTTTGCTTCTTTAAACTTGTTTAAACGCCCCTTAACGCTCTCTTGTAGAGCGCACAACTTAATAAACTAGGTGTGAAGTAACCTTGGCAGTCTTAAAAAAATGAATAAACTGTTACTGCTCTGTTTAAAAAATAGAAATATAGATTTAAATTTAGCATAGAACTTGTTTATAAAGGTCAAATATTAACTACCATATAACTATCTTAAAATTTCTAGTTGAAAGGAAAAAAGTAGTTTTCAGCCTCGTGATACACTCTATAATAAATTATATCCTGATGCTGTTGATCCATATAATTTAATAAAGCTTTTATCTCAGGGTAATGTTCGATAGCTACCCTTTGAAAGGCGTTTGCGCCTACGATATCACTTGTGGGAAACAGCTCTTTGCCTGGCAGCTTACCTTTTAAAATATTTCCAAAATATTCATTATTACTTTTTAAAGATCTCGTAATTTCTTCATTTAACGTGAAAAAAAATCGATTATTTTTATGAGAGGCAAATATTTCGTTAGAAAGCGTATGCCTTACCGAATTTCCGTACCACTTTTTGGTAGGTAAAGCCAGCAAAATATCTTGAAGTCTTGCTTTGAAACTTCTTTGAAGGGTTCTTAATGGTACTTCAGAAAAAGGAGCAAAAAGGCCCCCTTTTTCTTTAATAATTTGGTATTTCATAATATTATGAGTAACTTCGGAAAACTTATTTAATTTTGCGGCCTCGTAATATTTACCTAGTACACTTTTGGTAAAAAATGAGTTAAAACTTGGATCTTTTCTAACGTTATTCCATAAAAATTCGCTTTTTCCTTTCTTTATACGGTTAAATTCACTAATAAGAGAGTCACTTATATCATAATGAATTATTATGTTAGGAAAGTTCTGGTAAGCATCTATAATACTCCCGAAAGATAAATCTTGAACAAAAAAATTAATAATATCAGGTAATTTTTCAATATTACTTGGAATTTTAGGTATTATAGGTAACATAATTAATTTGGAACTTGTTGAGGAAGCTTTAGGAAGATAATATTCCCATGCTTTAAACGTTCTCCAGTTTCCTTTTTCAAAAATTACTGGCCTATAAAAACTGAGTCTCCCCCAGTGTGAGGTGTAATATAATGCCCAAGACTCTAAATCAATGTCATAAAGAACACTAAATATGTCTCTGTTAATCTTCGCAAATTCATCTATAACGAAAGAGGCTGAATTCTTAAATACTACTTCTTCCATAGGGACAAAAACTGGTCTGGATAAATGAAAATTTGCAAGTTCGAGAGATGCTGAGAAAGTAAATTTCTCTTCTAGAACTTCTATACCCTTTTCATTGTTTAAATATGCCAGTTGGTTAGTTTTTTCAATTTCTTCAAATTTATTATTGATTCTTTTATAAGTATAGAGCCCTCTAACGTCACTATTTGTGGAAAACATAATGCGAGGTTCTTCATTAACCTTAAGAATTCCTATATTATATTTTTGCATCAAAAAAACACTGGCAGGGTCTTCTAATATTGAAATAGAAGGGTTAGAGTGTGCCTGTAAGGCTCTATACCACTCATTGTTATATTTAGTTAGTAAGCGTGTTAGTTGTTCAAAGTGTTGGTCTATTTCGTTAAAAAATTTTATATCGGA
The DNA here is from genome assembly GCF_036711695.1 of Zophobas morio. Classification (NCBI taxonomy): domain Eukaryota; kingdom Metazoa; phylum Arthropoda; class Insecta; order Coleoptera; family Tenebrionidae; genus Zophobas; species Zophobas morio. Next base: position 55,846 of record NW_026972279.1, on the reverse strand, counting down.
AAATCTTAGATGATAAAGTTCTCCTGAAACGTCTTTAGTGGACTTATAATACTCTAGGTACTCATTATAATCATCAAAGGTATATATCACACTTTTAGTAAAAATACTATCATGACTATCTACAACCGTACCGCTACTTTTAGCGAGTTTCAAATTGTCTAAGAAACTATTCAGAAGCAGAGCTGTTTTACCTTCCTGACCTAGAGAGGTAAAAAAGTTGCTTGGGTATATATATTGGCTCAACTTTTCGTTATAAACTGGTGTTGGCAATAGCACTCCAGCCTCATCTACCATGAGTTTGCTGTTAAATGTGTTTATGGGTATTTCATGGTCTAACGTTAGAAAGATCCCCGGATTTGTTTGGCTTAGCTTAAGTCTTATAAGTAAAGAATGGAGGTCATCTTGCCCAGGTTCCAAGTAGGGTTCTATACTTTGCACAAATTCAGGTATATCCTCCATTTTTTCATAATCAATAATTTTAAGGAAAGAAATAGAATTTTCCGCCTTTAAAAAAAAATTAATAGTGGCTTCTTTTCCGTAAGTATATATAACTATGCGGTCACTTTCTATGACTGAATTTTCAAAAGCTTTCTGGTAAACGCTTAAGAGGCTAAAAAACTTCTCTGGGATCTCTCCAGTTATAACAAAGTTAAGTATAATTGGAACTTCCCTTACATTACTGTCTAATGTAATTTGAGGCAGGAAGCGATAGAAATCCTCATGAGTTATAAAGGTATTTTTTGGCTTGAGATAGAAGGCTGTTTCTTGTAGTTCAACCCATCTTTTGTCAGTAGTAAATGCTAGTCTGTTCATACCACCCTCAAGATACCAGCAACCGTTGTGCTCATTGTATAACACAGTTTTTTCTTCACCGTTAATTAAAACGGTGTACTGGCCATCTTTAAATATCAGCCCGTTTATCTGTTTTGTAGGACCTTCTGGATCGGTTTCATACACAAAACTAATTTTTTCCCTCCAGTCTGTAGGGAGAAGTGGAAAGCTCTCTTCAAAACTTTTGTGAGGAATTACTACTGTTAATTCCGGAGACAATTCCTCCCACTCCTCATTAATTGTGAGTGCTAGACTTCCGCTAGTACCCTGTTTAAATTTATATCTCCAGCAATTTCCATTTGGATCGTAATATACAGTTTTTATCTCTTTTTTAGAATTTTCTATAAAATACTTATCGGATGGTTTTAACTCATGCGACAACAGAGATTCCTTGCTACTATCTACAATACTGTTAACCTCGTTTTTAACTTTGATCCCATTCAAGGGTACCAGGTTGTATTTTGTAACTTTCAAAGGCGGAATCTCATCCTCCGCGCCACCTAGAAGTTTCATATTTTCCAATTTACTTAATTTCCCATTATCCAATTCAGGTTCAGCCGTCTTTATCTCGTATTTAGTTTCACTGGTTTCGGACTCTTCTTTAAAGTCACCCGCGAAATCGACCTTACTATGTGGTTGCTGTTTACCTGAAGTTGGAAGTTCTAAACTTGATTCCAACCTCGAATCCATATCTGTAGTCGGATTACCTTCTTTTTCTGGCAAATCCCACGCATTTTCTCCTTCCTTTCGAAAAATAACCTCTTTATTAACCTTTTTATCGCTTTGTAAAATAAATTTCTCTTCTTCCGAAAGATAACCCTCAATTTTTATATGTAGATCCTTTAGGGCATATCGAGTTTTTAAAAGCACGTTATACAGAGGTAGTGCGTTTAAGCTTCCAAATAGCAGACGACTTCTGCCCACTGCTTTACCATGTCGTAAATCATCTATAGCAATACCAATTTCTGCCAACGACATTCCTGTATAGAGGGCGTCAAAAATCAGCACTTCTGGGAATATTAATGAGAATGGGAGAATGAGAAGGGATGCAAAGTCAATCCAGTTCATATATTTCTGTTTAATTTTATCTCGGTTAGAGACAATCATCTTTGGAAAGTTTTCTTTACTTTCTACCATTACGTTAAATGTAACAACATCAAATAAAGAGCTTTTTTTAGGAACCTCTTTATCAAATAAAAAGTCTTTATCAATTTCCTTCTCTGATAAGTGCTCCAAGAGTTTCGTGACATCCTCACTCTCAGTAAATGAAAAGTGTGCAAGTAAATTATTCCTTTTAGTTTCATTTCTACATTGTTTTATGAACCATAAGAACATTAGTTGAGTGTTTGTAAATTCATGGATAGGTGATGAATTACCGTTAAGGTACAGTAGAGTATGCCCATCGGTTTTATTTACTATGTAAAAAATGTCAAAGGAATAGACACCGGTTTTAATATTCGATACCCAGTTTAAAACGAATAAGTTGATAAAAGAAAAGGGCCCCAAGCTATGAACCCATACATTGGACGGTAATGGTCGATAAAGGCCGATAAATTTAATTTCTACGCTCTCCTCTCTTTCAGTAACAGCATTTATTGCAAGGGTTGCTCCTTTTTCGCTTAATGAATGTTCTTCATACTGCAGTAAAACACTTTTAATAAATACTAAACGTAGATGTTTAGAGAAGTTATAATAATTATTATCCCAATAATTGTTTAAATAGTTTTTATACTCCGTCTCAAGATCAATACTCCCTGCTATATTTTTAATAATCTCTGGGCTGATGGACCAATGTGTTTTGGGAGTAAAGTCATACTTGAGGTTGCTCTTATAAATGGCAGAATATACATAATATTTTTCATTTGGGATGGTTGTTTTTACTGTGTAAAATTGTCCTTTAGCGGAAAAAGATAACGTTTTGCAAGGAACTCCTGTACTCATAGCACTCTCATTATAAACTAATTTCGGTCCCCCTTTTTTGTCGAACTCTTCATATATATAACAAGGTTTTGGACCTCCACAAAAATTTATGGACTCTGAAGCCTCACTTCTGTCCCATTCATCTTCTAATAAACAATTTGCCAAATTTTTTATAATAGCTCCGTAAGTTATATATGTATCTTTTGCATATATAACTGTAACGTATTTTGCTTCAACAGCATCGATAGTTTCATTTAACTTGACCTTTACAGCGTTCTCCATTAAATATTTCGCTTGTTCTAAAGGGGACTTTAATACCTTAAAGGAAAGTCCTATAAAAGCAAGCATAATTAATTGATAATATAATTTTTATAATGAAAACAATTAAGTATTATCAACTTACCAAAGCGAAAAAAAATCACCAAAGATGCTACTAGATAGGATAAAATGAATAACCCTAGGTGAGTATAAGAATTTAAGCAAACTTTAAGGTTACATTTTAAAGAGTTTATAAGCTCGTACCCATTATATAAAATTGTTAACCACTTGCTATATAATATATTATTTATTGAGATAGCAGTATTATAGAAATAAATTTAATAATTTCTTCTGTGGAATATAAGTTGATTATTTTGAATATTTATTATCTTCAAAATAAAGTTTATTTTCATGATAAAAGTGCACAACTTCAAATTTTGGGTAATTAAAACATTACCCTTTCTTTTTTAAAAAAACGAATACGATATTAAAATTTAAAAATTATTAGTTTAGCTGGCAATTGCTAAGACTTCTCTTCTTAACTATATTACTTTTTACTAAACTATTAAATTATGAAATATGAACAATTTTAAGTTAAGTAAAACTACATTAAAAAAAAAATTCTGATTAATTACTAAAATTTTACTAGAATTTCAGTGGTCTATAATAGACTAGTTTTTTTTAAGGCTATTTACTTTTCAACTACTTAGTTGGTATATTAAATTTTTTTAATGAACTAGTTTTTTTCTTTCCTAATCTAATATGTTAAAAATGCCTTATAGAAGCTATAATAACTTTGAAAGTTAATTAATATTTGCAAATACATTTTTAAAAAACAAAATTAAAATTTTTTTATATAATAGCATTTTAAAAATTTTTTATACTCTATCCTTTAAGGATTCCTTCGTAACCAATTTTGAAGACTTAATATGCTAGTAACTTGCTATGTTGCATTTTTTAGATTAAAAGATTAAAGCATTTAATCCAAAAAGTGTATGAGTATTGCACAGGTGGATCATTTGTATATACATATACATTCTATAAAAGATTTACAGGTGTAGTCATTCTTTAAAAGGGATATAAAATACTTCTTTTAAGAAAATCTTAAGCTACAACTGGTATTTGTACTAAAGTTAATTATCCTGGTGCTGTAAATATTTCGTCTACTTATCAGCCTCCGGTTAGGAATCCAATTGTAAAAAATTTAAATTTGTTCGCCGATGCCCATTCAGTTATTGTTTGTGAAGACTCAATCTGTAACACCCTTCATGGAACAGCAGAGCCGATAATCTTAATGGTAAAATACTAGAATCGTGGGCAGAAGGGATGATGTGTTAGTATGAGCTACCAACTCGAGGCTAGGTAGATTTAAGCTATCCCCCCCCTCCATGTCCTTATGTTGTTATAAAATTTGTAGGGGCTACTTTTGTATTTGAAGACTCTGTATTAAATCTTTAAAGTATGCACCTAAAAATCCTCTGAAAACTTTAAGCTTAACATTCCTGTCCACATTTTTTAAAAGACACCGTTTGAAGAGACAATACGTGGAAATGCAGTCCCCTAAATTGATCCTTTAAAAAGATTAATAAGCTTGTTTGTTGAGGAAAACCCCAGCATTAGTTTTAACGCAAATTATCATTTTTTAGGCAATTATTATTATTTAGATTGTTTCATTGCTTAGCTGTTAGTATATAATGAAGATTCACAAAAAATAGACTGACAGTTGTGTTAACTTTTTTTCAGTGCTTTTTTTTTGTTTTAGTTACATCTGTAAGTTTCTCTATATACATATACACTTGTTTACAATTAATTTTAAAAAAAAGGACTTAAAGTTTAGATAACGGTAAGTAAAGGTTTAAATACCCTAGCATTGTTAAACGAGAATTGCGAGATTTTCAAAACATAATATGGAAAGATGAACTGCAATCTCAACTCTCTAACCGGTAACACTTTGTAAAAAGGGGAGTTATCTACGCAAACACCATAAAAGTCTATTTCATTGCTGAAATTTTGTACGGACAGAGGACGCGAAGCGCACATACAAGAGCAATTAACTTTCTTCTGCTGTAGGGGGCTATTACTCATTTTTGAAGACTTTAGAAAAAGATGAGATACAATCTATTATCACCAAAGTTTACACTAAGAGCGTGGATCCTGATAATGTTCCAATTGTGATGCTTAAAAATCTTCCTATAACCGTAATTATATTTTACCTTGCAGAGCTCATTAACTCGATTACTACCCATGGTTATTATTCTTTTAGATGGAAGCAGGCTTGAAGTTGTTTTCGTACCGAAAACATCTCGTTTAAGCAACTTCGCTAAAGATTGTCAGGGCATTAACTTCTTTCCTGTCTTCTTTTAAGGTTTGCAAATATTTTTCGATGATGAAAGCTTATTCAGCTTAACAGTTTACCTTTCGAAGAAGTCACTCCCTAAAGTTGGCACCATTAGGGTTTTTTTAAGGCATTTAAAAAGCTTATTACGATATGACATAAGGGGTCTTATACATGATCAAATGTGCATTATCCGCATACTTGATACAATTATAGAGTCATTTCTTAGCAGTAGATCCTTTATGGTCCGCGTAGGAATAGAACTATCGGATTCCAAGCTTAATGCTGGGGCCCCCCTGGGTCCTAATTGTTACCTAGTTTATTCTCATTACATAAGTCTGACATACCTTCCCCTGCTGCTCAAACTTACTTGGCGTTCTATGCCGATAACAACCTTATATTTACTTTAAGATTGGCTAACGACGTGGAAGTAGAACTTTAAAGAGAGCTATGCCTTGCTTACCTCAATAAAAAAATTGAAAAGGGTACTACCAAACTTATCACTTTTTTATATTTCCCTCATTTGAAATAACCAAATTGAATATCTCAGTGTTATTATCGATAACATATTTAACTCGAAGGTCATTACATATTTAATAATAAATTAATTTTTAACAAAGATTTTTAAGACCAGTAATGAGTTATGTATCTGTAGCTTGGGCCTATTCTTCGATCTTTAACACGGATAACCTGCAATAACTTTTTAAGAACGCTTACAGAAGCCGCTTTTTATAAAATTCTCCAGATAACATAGCTAATGCGAACTGGAACCATTTTTCAGGTTTACTAAGAGCTTAGCTGAAGACTGCATCAAAGCATCTGAAAATTATAGTGAATAGGTTGCTAATACCCTAAATTTAAAATTCCTCTCACTTTCCCTAGTATTGACGACCGTATCACCTCCTTACTATTTTCAATAACTTTAAATGCAAATTTTTATGTTAATTACAAATTCTGATACAATAAGTAACAAAGAGTAATAAATTAACTGGTACTAGTATTAATTAGAAATAATAATTATAAGTTAGGAGTAATATTATATTAATGAAATAGTATTAGTTAAATAATAAAAAGCAATATAATAATGTAGCAACTATGATAGTAATTTAACATATTAATAAAAATTGTTATAAATTGTTATAACATAATGGTTTCATTACGAAATTCCTTATAAAAATTGTCTCTATAAAGTCTGTGAAGGCTTCACATGATCAAAAAATTTAAAAATTTCTTTATTAAAGGTAATAATTTTCTATTATGGCCGTTCAACATTTTTGACATGGTTTTTAAAAACTGCATTTTTTGCAGGTTAGGAACCCTCCCGAAATCCTTAGTTGGGGGGAGACTAAACATTTTAAGTTATAAATAAAAGATTTATGGGCCGTTCTCCTTGTTAACATTTCTTGGTTTTCTATCTGCTCATTTATGTGAGATGAGCTTCGCAATCGATTGAAGCTCGAACCAAAACGAAGGAAAAAAAGCAAAATAAAGTAGTAATCTATAAAGATGCTAATTACACTTGGAGTATTATTTATTACCATTAGATCGAAACTCAGCTCTACCTGTTAAGTTTAAGTCAAAATGAGTTAGTAAGAAAATCGAATTCACTGTAGATAGAAAATTAATAAATTTTGAAAAAACCTACCCCATTAGAAGATACAAATGGAAGCTCACTTAAATTGAAATGTTCGGCAGTCATGACTTTGTACAACTCTAGCCCAAAGGACAAGAGAAAGAAAGCAATAACATGGATGTATTAATAGCTAACCATTGTCAGAACGGACTGTAATAAAAATTTACGAATGAGGCCTAAATAAAATGTAGAGGTGTGAAGTAAAGTTATTATGGGAAGCTAGAGAGCCAAATTTAAACCCAAAATGAAATAATATCCTTACGAGGCCGTCTAAATACAGTAAATGTTGTAGTCCTAAAGGATCCTTGTACCTAATTTGGCAGGCACGAGGAATTTGAGTTATTCAGATGAATTTATAGCAAGCCTCCCTTCTGGTGGGAGGATTTAGGTTGTTACGTTCTTTATAAAAAAGTGTTTTGTTACTTTTGTGTTTGACTGTTCTGCTTAACCCTCAGTAGTTCACTATTTGTTCTTATAGTTTTAGTTTAATATAATTTTGCTATTCATATTTCTGATAATTGTTTAAAGTTTTACTTTTATTATTTTTATCAAGTTTCTAAATTTTATTACTTTAATTGCTTTAATTTCGCGCATTTTATCTCCATAGGTCGTTATAATCTTTGATTATGACAGTGAAAAAATTAAAAATGTATGCTACTAGCGTCAGACGCCTTCTCATAACCCTAATGCAGAAGTATTAAGCGGTCATCTAAAATACATGACGAAGGCAATACAAGGGTTTAAATTATCATGTGGACTGAAGGCATGAATAACGCAAGATGTTAATAATAAATTAAAATTGAGAGGTATGGAAAAGGTTTTATAATGCTAACCAGGTTTAAGAAAACTTAGGAGATTTGGGGCTAGTGTTTATTTTGATGATCTTAAAGAAGATCTCCATAGAATTTTTCAGGTCCTGTTAGATGCATGAAGAAACTGTTTTACAATTATTAATGTTGAAAGCAGAAAGAAGGGATGAAGTTCGGGGGGCATTGGTCACATTAAAGCGGTGGAACGTTACACCTTCAACATTAACTCCGACTACGCTTACAAAAATGACAACGAAATAGGGAAAGAGAGGAGGAGGGATTGTTCTTCTCCCATAGAGAAGAATAACAAGATGTACAAAAAGTGGGACAGGTGGAGAAACACGAGCTATGACATGTGTTGGGAAGCACATGATATATACCCCGTGGTATGAGTATGTAATTTGTCAGAATTAACTCCAACAAAATAACGCCCTAAAATTTCTGGAAACCTTTGCTGAGAAGAGGAATACCAGTGGAAAAAACGGTAAAGAGAGTGCCTATGGCAGGACAAAAGTTCATAAGAATCAACCTTACGAACAAGAAACTAACGAGATTTTTTTTGTCTGTGTCCGAGCTCGAGTCAAATGCCTTTGGAGGGAAAGTTATTGTAGTAGTAACTGTTTAAAAAAAAAATTTTAACTTTTAGGCTCTTAAATTATGCACACGCCCTCTAGGCGTTTGGCTCCTAATAAACTATTTTATAGACAGTTGCTGACAACGCTCTGTTCTGTCCTGAGGCTAAAATAATATTATAAAAACGTGTCCTCTAGACGATAAACCTAAAACTTCTTTACAACCCTATAAACTGTAAAGATGCAACAATCAAAGAACAGAAATCTTGTTGTTTATTAAGATTTAAATGAATATACATGCACACAAAATTAAAAATAATCTTGATAGAATGAATATACCAGTTAATTTTAATTTAAAGCGCAAAGCGCATACCCCCGGCGGTGGGGAATCGATCTTAGTTAACTGCGCATTGTAAGTGAATCATACCATTAACAGTAATAGTGGTACTAACTTTCTCAAAAATCAATGAGTGCAAGTCCAATTTAATCGCAACCAACGGTATAGTGGTTCAATTACACAAATCAAGGGAAAAGGTACATAATTACCTTAGATGGGGAAGACGTCTCGAGGGAAACCACGAGATTGTTAATTGTTATGGCGCATCAATTGATGCTGCATCAAATGCAGTTTGGCCTCAACAATACACACCTCATCGCATCGATGTGAAAATTCATTAAAAATTCATTAAAATACACATGACTTCCGACTATCCCATAACGGGGCCAAGCAAGAAGGGCACCTGTGGTATGAACTTATAATAGAACACTCAAAAGCAAGGCTCCAGCAACCAACATTAGAGCCATGTGTTCTATACGTTAACAGCTACTACCTCAGTTGCTATGAGCTCTTTAACGTCGATGACCTTCGCATGAATATCATCACAGAACCATTCTTAACTAATGCGATCTCAGGCAGTTAAGAAATATTCATAAAGGCAGCCCAAAATTTAGTGAGTTAGGTGTTTTTAACTCATTAGTTTATTCTTTTTAGCAAAAATATTTTAAAAAGATGACCCCTACTTATAAAAAGCGAGATATTATTGGGGTTTCAATGAATAATTATGGATTTGTGTTAAGATCTATGACCTGAAAACGAAGCAAATAGTCTAAAAACTGGAAACAATAAAGTAACTACCAACGTTGTAAAAGAAACTTAGGGAGTCAAAGAACATTTCAAAATTCCAAGAAATACTTATCAATAAAGGGCCCCGCAGAAAGAGATGATGGAAGACTGAATACAACAATTAAAGATTATTTAACTTCGACATCAGTTTTTCCCACACTCCTTTCTTCAAAGAAACTCCCACGCAAAGGTTGACTTCACGATTAAAAGTGGGATAAAAGAGGAGCCTTGGCCAATTAGTTTAGCTTCCTTTAAGGCAGCAAGTGATTGGATTCACTTATGGTAATAGGCCTTCAAGGAGTAACCGCAATAAACACCAAATCTCTATAAACTTTTCTTTATAAAGTTCAGTTAACTACTTTTTAAGTTCTAAATCCTGTTAGTTTTATAAAATATGTTTCTTTTTTTTTCTTGTGTTCAGTTAAGAACTGTTATACTCCTAGTCTTTTTGCAACTTTTAACGAAGATTTTGTCTCCGTTCTGCTTTTAGCTTGTTTGAAAGTTTACGTCCCTTTTGCTTTTGAGTTCTTGAGATTTTCCTTTTTGAACTTGAGCTAAATTTGCTTTACCCAGTTGATTTTTTGTGTTTAAGTTTAATTTTCATTTTGCTCTCAATTAAGTTCAAAGTACGTTACAGTCTTTAAAGCGCTATCGTTTAAACTTAATAAGGAATTTTTAAAATGATCGGTTCCCTCTTTTAAGGTATTATTTTAAATGATTTTACAGAATTTAATTTGAACCCATAGATTTAATACAAAAGTTTAAAGATATAAGTTCTACTCAGGTTACTGCTAAATTTTTTTTTTATGCGACTAGCAATAAGCCCTAGCTTAAAAAAATTGTACTTTCTAAAGAAAATTTTTTATAGAGTAATGTCGCCAAGATTTTATGAAAAAAACAATTAAAAGATTACCATTAATTATTTACAATTAAGCTTAAGTATTATGTATTTGTAAATTAGCTATTCATTAGAAAAAGCGGAATAATAAGATTTTATTTGCCCAAAACTTGAAATTGGTAGAGCGGCGTACTGGTTTTGGTTAATGAAGACTAAGTTTTTTTCCAAGTTACAAAAATTTCTCAACGCTGACTGTTAAGTGGATTTAGCTTGATCATCTTTATTGAAGAGTGGGTGCTATGAACATTAACATTTTTTAAATTTTTTTTCTTCTGTCACAGTTTTATATAGGCGTTCAGGTGAGCTCCCCGAGTAACTGGTCAGTAATTTTAGTTAAATAAATTTGAATATTAACAGAATTTTTAGCAAATTTTTTTTTTTCTTTTTGACAATGTTCGCAACTTATTGAATGGTTAAAATATGAAGGTGTATAACATATTATCTTACTACTACCCTTTCTACATACAACAAACAAGGCTGTGTGGTATTATGACTGAGCTACCTAGGATTATAGAATATAACGATACATCAGCTTAGTAGTCCAGGAACCCTTATGCATACTAACTATATAAAGCGAAGGTATCAACTACCAAATACAAATTTTAAACGATTGAACTTTATTTTTAGATACGGACAGTTTTAATTTAAAATTTGTGAATAACTAAATTCTTATGGTCATTCACTTTTTGTTAAAATTTTCAGTAAACTGCCGGATTTTGCTTACGTGGTTAATTTATGCTATACTGTAGAAGTGTTTACTTTACTAGACATAACGATTTTAACAAAGATATGCAGCGCGTTGCGTTGGCTAATTGGTATCTTAATGAAATTTCTTTAGACATGAAATAAAGCAAGTTCCTTTTTATTGTTAAAAACCCACTAAGTCAAAGAGTGGACGCCCACTTTAAAGGGGAGAAATCATTCATTAATCTTCCAGTAGTCGCAAGGGGTTTCACAAATCTGGAAATTCTAAATTCGGAGGGACCTCATGAATTATTAGATATTACGCTCGACCATTTTCGGTACCTTCCGACAAAGTACTCTCTAAGGCTGATAACAAATCGCATCAGTTTACGTAAGTTACTTCGGGATACCAGAAATGAAAGTCAGAGAAACCCCCTCCGATTACTAACGGTGTTACTGTGTAACTATTGTTTTATTTTTGATATTAGTTTATGGGGTAAGATTGTAAAACGTTAGTATAGGTTTTTTGCAACATTCAATTTTTTTTTTGTAGAAAATTATAATGTGGAGTTATGAAGCAAAATAAGCTCATCTTTTACGTTTGCCTGATGAAGTTCAGACCGACGAAGAGATACTTGATGATGATGGCGAGCATATTAACAAAGATAGCGGCAGTTATGAAACCCGGATTCAAGAATCTGACACGAGGGAAGAGTTATCAGATAACGAAAATGAAGTAGACGCTGGACCATGATATTCCGGGAAAGACGGGGATATTTAGTGGCGAAAAATGGTTCCTCCAAAAAACTTTATTGCAAGCACAACCTATAGTAACTTATTTACCCGGAGTAACTGCTCGATCTAATGGGGAAAAAGAACTCCTATAGATTGTTGGAACTGTTTTTTTTGATGAAGAAATTTTTGACGTAATTTTTAAAAACACCTATAAATTTATTTCATCCACTATGTTAGACTTCGCTCGGGAAAGAGATGCTAAATTAACTGGTCGAAGTGAAATATTAGCTCTTCTTGGCTTATTGCATCTCGCTGGTATTACCAAGAGCGTTAGGCTAAACATTGAGCAACTATGGGCCAAAAGAAATCTTCAGACTTACTATGTCTGTTGTGGGACCCGCTTTCTAATGAGGTACATACGATTCGACGGTAAAGGTACCCGGACCGAAAAGAATACTACAGATAAACCATACGGGAAAATTTTGTCGAAAATTATAAAAACTTTTATGTTCCATCAGAGTATCCGACATAAAAAATGATATTAGGGGGAATTGCAGTTTTAAACAGTTTATGCCAAGTAAATTAAATAAATGCGGTGTCAAAATTTTTGCTCTGGCAGAGGGGATGTACTATACTAAAAATATGGAGGTATACGACGGAAATCAACCGGAGGGACCGCTCAACGTAAATAATGTTGCTGCTAGTACTGCCAAAACCACTTAGTGAACCAGTGTGGAATACTGGTAGAAGCATTACCATATATAATTGGTTAATTAGTGGATGCTATATTACTGAACCACCGACTAATCTTAAAATTAGAAAGAATAAACGAGTAATACCTCCGCTATTTCTCATTGGCAAAACCGTCCACCGTTTTTTCATGTTTAAAAATAAACCTCACACTAGTTTCGTACAATCCCAAAAAAGGAAATGCCGTGCTAGCGTTATTAAGTTGGCATGAAACTGACAGCACTGATAAGAATACTGGAGAAAAACAGAAAGCTGAGATAGTAACAAGCTACAACCAAACCAAGGGAGGTGCAGATATGGTCGCAACTTAGGTGCTTTGTATAAATCATTCCGCAACACAAGGCGGTGGCCAATGGTAGTATTCTTCAGGGTGCTGAAAGTGGTTGCTATAAATTCTCTTTGTATATGAGGGAAACGTTGACCAAAATATATTTATGAAAAGAAGAAAAATTTTATCACTTATTGACGAACATTTGAGAGGGTGTGAGATGAACAAAAATATTCCATGAAACATACTTGCTAGAATAAATAAAATTAGGTATTCAAGAACCGGAAGAGATTCAAGAAGGAGACAACCATAGAAAAACTACTCTAAGCGTAAAGGTTAAAAACGAATATTATTGCGCAAAATGTAAATGTACTTGTTTTTAGAATATTCCTTTTTTATTTTTAACGATAGTTGCGAAAAAATAGCTAATATTTAGTCAAGTGAGATGCCCCTCTAAAAAACTGTTTTCTATAATTTCATATTTTTACCTTAAATCAACTTTCTTTTTATTTTTTCAGCAATAACATATGGTGTGTGACATGCAATTTTTAAAAAAAAAATTAAAAATGTAAGACTAAGTCATGAATGCATCCATTCCATTTTGATTTTGGTTTATAAATTTCAAATTAGATAGAGTTAAAATTTAGTGTAACCTGTATCTAATATCTCAATAAGCAAAAAATGTTCAAAAATTGATGGTATTTTATTCAATGTAAGTAAAAAATTTAAAATTCAAGAAGTCTTGAGAGACCTGCTGCGACTACGGTCTAAATAAGTGGTGCGACTATGGTAGGGTTAAGGTATCAAGTACTAACGCTCTTTCCACTTTTATGACTTCATTTTTACTTTCGCTTTATATTTATAGGGCGAAGAATAGAAACATGAGGCGAGAACAGGTATTTTTGATATCCATAATTTATTAACTCATCCAATTCAATAATAATCAATTTTCTTGGGGTTAGCGGTTCTGAACTGAAGCAACTGAACCCTCAATCTGTTAGATTTCTGACCAGGTAAAAAAGTGATCTCCTCCCTTAGGGGAGCAGGAAATCATTGTGTAAGTCCTGACACTTATACGAAGAAGTGCGCTTTACTGGTAAGATGATTTTTAACGATACCACAAAGTCTCGTTGTCTAACAATAGTCAGTCGTATGTAATGACGGCCGGCTTATTATTCGTGCTTGAGCGGAGTAATTCTTTCTAATGAAATTTTTTGCTAAAAACTTGAGATAACGTTTTTCAACGCTTACCGCATCCCTCTATATACAACTATGTAACCACCCATCTCCTTTACGAGGACTAGAACGGCGCACGGTAGTGCCCCCCGCGTACTTTGTCTTACTATGACTCTTGGACTCAAAAAAAAGGATTAGGATTGAAATAATAATAAAAAGGTTGTGCATTTATCAATAAAGACTTTACTTTCATTTAGACTAATCAGTATATGCACACTACAAACCTATATAAGAACTCGAGTAATAGAACTTATCGACCCGATCGAGCATCAGGAAAATTAATTATAACTTTAATATTACTTCTCTACTAGTGCCCCGTAAATAAAGTTTAATGCAGTCATTACTTTTTTTTACCTCTCTCCTGTGACCTGAGAATCGTTATATAAGTATTAATAGGGAACTTAAATAAATTTATAAACTCTCTATGCCTTAACAAAAACTTTAAAATAAATTGTTTTATTTGGTACCAAGACCGAAACAAAATCTACTGTTTAAAAAGTAGCAAACCCAAGTCCAGTTAACCTTGGTGGTAGCAGTCTTTAGTTTTGCCAGTGGTTCAGCTTTCGCCATTGTTTCCTATTTACTTAACTTTGAGGTATGTAGCTCGCGACCATTTAACTATTTATAATGACTTTATCAGCGTTAGAATTGGAAAACTGCTTTTCAACGAGGACAGTTTATGACTCTTTAAAAAAAAATTTAAATTTTCAGTCTTTTGACGACAAGGAGAATATTAATAACTCATTAAAATCTTCAGTAACAAATAAGGTTTGTACAAATCTATTTCATGAGAAAACAATCTGTTACGAGGAAAAACTCGATTCTAAGTCTTTTTCTTCCGACGTCTTGACTTTAAGATTACCTCTTTCCGAGCGCCCTTTTAAAGATGAGTTCCTTTTAAAAAGAAAAAGAAATAATTCCCTTCATAGCCCCTCAAAACTTACGTTGCGTACCGATAACGAAGATGTTTTATCTAAAGTAGCTCTGACAAAAATTGATTTCCCAGCAGCAACTGACGATCTGAGTATCACTTCTTTGAAAAGTCAAGAATCTACTTCACAAATACAAAATTTACACCTTAATAAAGAAGCAGAAGATCTAACCACTTTACCCGTCTTTTGCCGGATTCGAGTTAATTTTGAGTCGGAATCACTCATAGCAGTAATTATATTTGAAGAAAGCCTACTTTATTATCTTAATATATTAACAAGTTAGTTAGGTATGTAATGATAATTTAATATATAATTTTTTTGGTTATCTGTAGAATACTACTGAAACTTGTGTTTTTTTAAAAAAAACTTGGCTTAAGAATACTGACGTACACACTGAATTTTCGTTTTCAAAAGTGTTAGATGCAAACTATGACCAAAAAGGAATTTTTTCCGAGGTGGCTCTCCCTTTAGTAAAGGTTTACAAGTTTATCATCCAACTTAAAGAATTTAGTAAATTTCGTGTTTTCAAAATAGTTAGCAATCTCGAGCTTTAAACACAACTTATATTTTTATTTTTAATAAGTAAAATAGACCGCATAAGTTTATATTTAATTCTTTGGTACTGAATTCTTGTGTATTTTATTACAATACTGCAAAAGGATTTTGTTTGCGGTGAAAATGCTTTATTATTTGCTTACGGGGTTACTAATGCTGGTAAAACCTATACCATATACGGCACCCCTCAGGTTTAAAGTTTTTTTCTTTTTTAATAATTTCCTTAATAAAGTGAAATTATTAAAAAGGAGCCTGGGATCTTACCACGTGTACTCAGCATACTTTTTCATCTCTACGACAAAAATTTAATTTCTAATTATTCAATAGTTCCATTTCAGTTTTTGAGAATAAAAACTTTAAAGTTTGTTTTTTTCTATTGTTTATAATTATTACTTCAATTTACTTAACAAATAAGAAAAGAAGAGGTGGCGGCATTTTTGAAAACTAAAGAATCTGTTCTGAAGTGTTCTTATATTAAATCCATTAAACAACGGAAAAGTATTTTAAGGGAACTAGATAATTTTCTGGAGTTTCATGCGAATTATAAGACCGAAGCAAACGAATTATTTCAAGATTTTAACAAAGGAATTGAATTTATTGAGATCTGGATTTCTTTTGCTCAGCTTTATCAGGTTTTATTAAAGTTCATAGCTTTTTTTATAATTTATTTCTTTTTATAGGATAAAGCTTACGATCTTCTGAGTAATTGCGAAACTCCTTTAGAAATTAAATCTCAACTATGTGAATCTCGTTTTGGCTGCGCATCTTCAAGATTAAAAAAAGCGTCATCGACCCCAGACTTGAATTTTTTTTACATTAAAGGACTTTCCTGTGAGTGCTGTTTACAATATCTTTATAAATTTATACTTTTTTTAAAATAAATTTAGTGTTATACTTTTAAAGTTTATTACTAAGTAGAAAAAATAATTAATTGATAATTAAATTATAAGTAAATATAATATTATTTATATTTTCGTAACACTTTTTGTTATAACATTTTTAAACTTTGAGATTTATTTTATTTTTTTCAATTGAGGCTTCAAAGTAAACACTGTTGAAGAAGCTTTCAAGTTATTTTTAGCGGGCCGACTGACACGCACAAAATCCAAGACAGGCATTAATGAACAATCTAGCAGAAGTCATAGGTGTACAGCATTTGGATTTACTTTAATTATAGAGAGTTATTAATATAAAAATGAAACGTGAAATTCATGTATTCAAATTTTAATTCTAATTAATTAGTTTTTGAAAACTATAAAATTCATATTTTATTTAGTAATAATAATAACCTCACTTTAGATTAAAATTACAAGCTAACTTTTAGATTCACAAAGTAAATGTTAAACATATTTTTCGTGATTTAATTGTTTCCAGTATCTTTACTATCAAAATTATACGATTTCGGAAAATGGAGGAGAGAAAAAGCGCTAAAGTAAATAGGATGGACTTTGTTGATTTAGCGGGATCTGAAAGAACCAGTACTTTTCTTTTCTAGATTTTAAATAATAATTCAATTTTTAACATTCAGCTTTTTATTAAATAGTATAATTTTATATCCTAAAAAAATAGAGAAAGTTTCTCACCGCTGTTCCCCATCAAACATCCGTTTGCGCAACGAAACCAAAAAAATAAATGAATCTCTATTGGTCCTGAGAAAAATTATTCGCCAGCGGGTAATTATATGTGTTACTATTGGTCAGCTATATTATAAGTGATTGGTTATTTTTTTTTACAGAAACTGCACGAGCATGCTTCCTATCGTGAGAATCCTCTCACGATGGTGCAGTTTTTTACTTGATTACTTGCTTTTTATACTGATTTGTATTTTTATAGCTTTTAAGCGGCTACTTTGAGGGGCACGGGAAAGCCAGAATGATTATTAATATCAGCCCCTCCATATCTGATAAAGACGAAGTTACTATACTTTTTAACCAAAAAATAAATTTATTATTTATACTTAATAAGCCGGCCCCGGAGTTTACAATCTTAGACTTTTTAACTTGTTTCATACTTTCTTATAGTTTTTGTAACAGACAATCAATGCATTGAGTTTCTGTGCTGCCGACGCTATGAAGCTCGAGCGGCCTAAGTTAGGTTTATAAATATTTTCTAATAAAATATAATATTATATAATAATTTAAATTTACTCATTACGTAAAAGAGGGTAAACCGGAAACTCCAGACAGGAGAGGCAAACAGACAAATCTTGAAAGAGAAAATGTTCTTTTGAAAAAAAGGCTTGAAGATGCTGAACAAAAGATAAGCAAGTACGAAGAAGCTACTCAAAAAAAATCAGTTGATAACTATGGCCCTTTTGCAAAGTTGGTGTTTGCCTCGCCGTGCCAAAATTGCGTATGCCTCCGAGCAACTTTGGAAGATTTGCAGAAAAGCAACGAAAAGGCGAAGGACGAGTGCATCAAACTACACGAAAATAATACTACACTGCAGCGTGATTGCGCACTCCTCAAAGAAGAAAATGCGAAGTTGAGAAAGCATATGGAAACGTTTGAAGACGAAATACGCGAGCAAGTGGCGCTGGAGTTCACTCACATGCAAGGTTGGATCTTTTAGATTACATTAAACTATAGCTTTAATATAGAAAAGAACTAGAAACTGAACTAAGTAGTAATGGACACGCAATAAAGTTCGCTCTTCCGGAAGAAACCTTAATTGAAACTAAGGAAGGAAACATGCATGGAACAGATGTCAATGTTAATAAAAAAATTACTTTTACTCCTCCAGAACGTTGTAGCAATAATAACAGCAAATTAGACCCCTCTACAACTAAAGTTTGCGAAACCTTTAAAACAGATAATATTTGTAAAGAAAATAAAGATATTTTGTCTCCATCTCACGAGGAGGGTGTTGGTGTTAGTAAAGTCTGCTCGGAAGGACCATTTAACATGGAAAAAAATCGATCTTCAGTGGAAGAAGCGGTTTATATATCGCCAATAAATATGAGTAGCGACCTTGCCTTTTGCCGCTTTAAAAAAAAAAGAGGAAAAATGAAAAAGTCAGTGACTCGCACAGCCTCAGGTATAAAGAAATCAGTGAGAGAATTACAAATTAAGCAGCAGAAAGCAAATGAGTTCCTGAACGGTGGTATTACTATAAACGATAAATCTACTTTAACTCTCAGGACTACTAGAATGCAGCTACGTAAAAGAAAATTGAAAACTGTTGAAACTTTTCTCAAGAAATAAAATCTCCTAGAAGGGTTTTACATATTTATCCAGCGTTAAAAATAAATCATTGCCCTTAACTGTAATTTTTTAATTCTCTTCTCTAAAGTTTGCAATACTTCAATCGTGTGTACTATCATATAGAGTGTTTTAATATAAAAATTTAGTAACTTCCTAAGGGAAAGAGTTTCTTTAGACAAACAGCGTTCAAGTTGTCAAAAGTAGCAGTAAATTAAATTAAAAGAACGAAAGCCATGCATAAATATTTTAAAAGAACAACGTAGAGGGAAAGGAAAGAGAAATAACAATTGCATGCATGCCCGAGGGTATAAGTAAACCTGGAACGTGTTGTAGTAAAAAGGAACGGCCTCAATACTGTATTATATAAATATTAACTAATAAATATTCATATATATTTAGTCCTATTTTGGTTATTTACGTATGTACGCTTTTTAAAACCACTACCTATGGTAGCGTCCTTCTAGGAATAACAGAAGAGCGAAAAGATCAGAGGCCCACCTCGATGATGGGTAAGCGTGTGTTATTTCTTAATAAAGGGTATATACTGTTTGACATTACAAAGGGTACTAGTAAAAATTTATAGTAAACACTTTGAACCGCATACTTCCTTCTTCGGTTTTAATTAATTGAAAGGTATCGATATATCAGAAAATTCAAAAGACTTTATAGAGGTGCGGAGCAGAACAATGAAATGACTAGGATGACGAAAATAACAAAAAAATAATATTAGGTAATTAGCTAATTAATCTCTGATGATAATGGTGTTACTTTAAGCTTAACATATTACATTAAAGTTAATAAAATAGGAAAAGTCATTTACTGCTGAACTGGTAGATATTTTACAAGAATTGCTCTAATTGCAATCATTAACTATTCTTACATTATTATTATTACCACTCCAAAACAACGTTATTACTATTTTTAATATTAGTGTTTATTCTTCTTGTAACATTTATTTATAGTCAATACAACCTTTAAAATAGTTATTTATTAGTGTCTAGTATTTAATGAAATGCTCTGGCTTAACCTAGATACTTCTAAGCTAATAAGTCAAATGCTTAGGGAGCACTGTTTCCTAATAAAGCGGAAACTTAAAGATACTTAACTCTGTCGTAAAGAGGCAGCCGACAACTTTTGTCCGTATTGGAAATTTTAAAACAAAATTAACAAACTAGTGGGTGAAAACGCACCCTTAAAAGGGCTAGAAACTTACTAAATTCAAAGTAATGGGGAATCACTATTTTATTTTCAGTCTACAATCGCCCCCAGATATTAACTTGGCATGATATCCAAACTTAAAGGGCATTGGGCTGTGAGAATTGATCTCTGTTAATATCACAAAGCAGTGGATTAATATATAACTTGGTTCCTGCGTAACAACTGCGTTTACACATAGTGCACAAGCTGCTACGCGTCAAGATGGGCAACGTCTATGAGACGCAATGCTGTCACCACCCATGAACGGCATGTCAAATACACCAATCAGTTACTGCCAAGAAAGCTCAGTACGGATTATAGGACGGCGCACGCTATCTCCGTACAGGCAACAGGCTTTAATTGGGATTGAGTTTAAACGATTAGAAAAATGAGAATACTTTAATTTAAGCTTACATTTGATTTCCGTGCTAACACCCTGTTGAGGGCTTGAAAATTTCGTTGTTTTTTAACACTATTAGGCATCAGTATAACCCATGTACAAAAAATAAAAAAACAGAATTTATGCAGGATGGGAGCTCGTAGTGGAGAGAGGCTTTACCGGCATTTTGATAGATGGTCTTCGAGTGGCCTCAGGTCTTGTACCTGTTGCTGCCTTAGCCGGCGGTGGTTTTCAGCGTTTCATCACACTAAGCCAAATGGTGGGAGCCGAGCTAAATATTATTCGCTTTAATTTATTCCCTTGGGACAAAGTCATTATTATTTCTTAAGGAGCGTAAACTGGTGGGGGCCTCAACACCTCTCAAGGAAGGGGATCCAAATAAAGCTGCGCCCGGTCGTAAGTAGCCAGTGCTTAAATAAAATACTTTTCCATTCTTACCACATGACCTATGCTATATATTAACATATTCTCCCTGAACATGAACTAGACAAACTCCCACTTTTCTATTATATATATCTTAAATTGACCCCCTCGGCCTTTCTAAGTTAAAATTTAAGGAATAATTGTTGATAGTCTAATCTAAACTTTTAAGTAGTAAAGTATTTTATCCTAAACTTTTCTAATATAATATTGTTTATAAGCAACTCACCTTGAATATAATAGCCTATTTATAAGCAAAAATAATTGTATGACAAACACTTAAAACTTTTTATTTTAAAGAAATAAATTTTTTTTAGTTTACAACTTTACTAGTAGAGATAATTTATAAATTTGATTATAACAAAAAATTAAATAGAAAATTGAAGGTTACAATCATGAAAAGGTGCAAGGTACTGTCATTAGCTGAGAGCGTTAAGAACCCTCGCTCACAATTTAACAGTACAAAGTTGTGATTATCTACTTCGGTAGAAGTGTTTTTAACTGAAGGCTCCTCTAAATCGTTCACGTTTTAGTACACTATAGGTTTATCACTTAGACTTTCTGGTATAACTAAATCATGAATGGATATTTATCACAAGGTAATATTTTTGTATTTCTAACTTAACTTTTCTCGTTATTTAATCTGCTTATAGATATTATTATCTGGTTCCGAATTTAAGTTAACAATATTCAGTTTTATTAAATATATTACAACTTAATTTCAGTTACTTCAACACTTAATTACGTTAACTTAAAAAGTTACGTGGTGATTATAAACTTTTTAAAGTTTGCTCCAGTATAATCTTTTTATGAATAATTTAGGTCTATCAAATAAAAGTGTATCACTTGAGCAAGTTGAACACTGCAACAAGCATTATTAAAAAAAAATTTAGTTTTTCTAATTTGTTTTAATAACGTAATGTCATTAATCACTGATTTAAGATCTTTTGAAAAAAATACTTATAATCATCCAACTGTTATAAGTCATTGTGAACTATTATATAAATTTTATAAGATGGATGTCTCAAAAGGAAACGTTAAAAATAATAATACGAACTTTAAAGTTAAAAGAAACAATAGCTATAAAGACAACGCTGACAATTATATCAATAATAATAATAATACTAATACTAACTCTAATATTACTACTAATAATAACAATAATAGTAAGAGTAGTAGTAGTATTGGTAAAGGTAATGGTAGTGAAGCCACTTATAACCTTGAACCTGCTCTCGAGGAATTATCCTTGAAACATTTTGAAAAGATAGTTTCGCCCATTTTATCTTCTCGTCGAAAATTATTGCACCGAGCAAGAATTTCTTTACAAACTTCAAATTCTTATTCCCCAAGTGGCAACAACGTACAACAACACAACGACACTTGGCATTTTCCACTGATAGGGCAATTTATGCTTCTATATACCGGCCAGGTATGGTATATTTCCATCTTTTTTCTACAAAAGCTTATTATATTACATAACTAGTTGAAAAACTGCTTGGAATCTAAAAACAATGGCGCTTGGGGAGACTTTATAGAACTCGATTCTAGTTACCTTCGTAAAGCCTTTGTTAGAATCCAACTGCTTAGGAAAGTGTATAATATTTTAAAAAAAACTTACTACTTATATCTTGTAAATGCAGTGATTTTATTTTTATAATAAAAATCGAAGAAGGAGAGGGAAAAGTTAAATATTCTCTGGATAGTTTTACCCTTATATATCAAGTTTGCGGATATCCCCATCCAATTTACGATGAGTGTAATATTTACTTGCCGATACAATTTAATCATATTTCTCTTTCTTACAGTTTTATTATGTTTATATTTATAGTTGAATACTTTTTTTCCAACAAAGCAATAACTTTTAATGTTATTAACTTTATTAATTATCATAGTTTTACTTTTTATACAAGATTACTAGTTGCTTAAAAAAACTTTTATCTATGCAAAGTATAAGGCGTGGTAAAACGCTTGTGAAGTAGGTAAAAGGTTTTTTATTCAAACTGTTTTAACGCTTTTTTAATTAAAAATCAGTGTATTATTTTTTTCATGGCAATTCTACACATTTCTCAGATATGGCAAGAGTATTTTTAAACTTTACTTTTATACTTTATGCTACTTGCCAGACTCGATGTATATGTTTATAACCTTAAATACTACTTATTATAATTGTTAGTTGCTGATTCCGCTTATGTGTACTATTGTTATTAACTTATAAAGGTCTTGTTGTTAAAGGCGTTTCAGCGGTTTCAAGGCTCTTTCAGGAAGCCGATAGAGGAGGTGATCTTCGAACCTTGTTATTCGCTTTTAAAGAATTCTCTGCGGTCACACGGTTTTTTTTTCATATGTGGTTAACTGAAATATAAATATCATATTATATTATCAAATGAAGTATTTTAATGAATATACATTACTTTGTTAGAGATGAAAACTTCTCAAAGTGGTTAAGCTCTTTCAATTCTCTGCTGGTCGTTTACCAGCATCGACTTGCTTACGAGCTATTACTTAGTTTAGATTCGGTCTTTTATATTACACTAAAATTTAATTTGATGTAATAAATTCTGGAAAGCTATTATTTATACTTTTTTTAAAGACGACTAGTGAATATCAAAAAGATGCTTTACTAAAAGTTTCTGAAGAATTGATTTATAGCGTTACTTATTGGTACTCAGCTAGCAACGCTTCCCCGGAGGATTTTAAAACTTTGGAAAATGTATATTTTTGTTTAAATTTTTTTTTTGTGTCCAAAAGTTTGTTAGATAACTTTTACTTCGCTACATTATTTTAAGTTTTTTTTATTGTGCGGTGTTTACAGGGTTATTAACTTGATTTTAAATCTAGCTTAAAAATAAGATTGCAATCTCTTATGATATATACTACCAAGAAAATGGAGAAAAGTCGATTGAACTCGGTTTATTACTTATATAACATCTAAACTTTGTTTCATGATTATGGATTTTTCTTAATAGGATGCGAACTGTTTTCTTTATATTATGAGTTCGTTGAATATTATAAAAAAGGTTGCTTATATTTATTGTCTTTCCTTATTTTTTCTTTTTTAAAGCTATTGCATTTAAGGCTCTTCCTCAAGTAACTCTTCGCTCTCTTCACAAAGTGTTATGTTTACTGCGTCTGAAGAACTGTACGTTTTTATACTGTTTCATTTTGGTGCTAAAGTTTTATTTTTTATACCCCTACTTTTTTTTTTTTACCAATTATTTAATGAATCTAAGCAAGGTTTTAAATTGTTCCCTTTTTTTGTGTTAATCAATTCAAAGGGGGGATAAAAGTTATTTTCTAGCAGCTTTAATTTTTGTTTATTTGTTTTTGCTAAGTTATATTGAACTTTAAGAATACTACTCCATTGCAACTATAAAAAAAAAAACGGAGAAATCTTCACTTTTAATAACTATTTCTAAGACTAGTTTTATTTATTCATTTTACAAGCGATAAAACTGAAGCGTCTCGTAAAATTGGTTTTGATTCTCCTTATAAAAAGTTCTCTTTTCAAAAGAAGTTAAACGGCTATTTAGCTAATTTAAAAGGTTACTGTTTAGGACTTTTTTAGAAATCTTTTCTTTATGTATCGGCTCTCTTCAGCTGACGATTGCAGGGGTTTAGGTTCGGAATCCGCTCTTTCTTCCCAAAAACTGTATATATACTCCTTTACCTTTAGGCTCACCTCCCACTTTATTTTCTTTTTGTATCAGGAAAAAGAAACATCGGAGAACGCAAAGCTCTCAAAGCTTCTTATTTTCTGAAAAATACTCGGATTCTGTGGAAGATAAATCTGGTGCACGTGACCTTTTTTTATTATATTACGGGGAAACGCGTCCGGTTATGTATAGTAATATCTTTGTTTACCAAAATAGAGGCGACCACCAAGCTTCCTAAAACTGCACTACTTTTATTTGAGGTACTTTTTATCTGAGTCTTACCTTTTCTTTTATAAATTACTACCCACCCAGCCAATTGATGTAGCAGTCTTCTGTTGTATAAAAGATTCAGAGTTACTTAGAAAAATAAAGCCAGCTGAGGTACCACTAAAAATAATATTCTTTGCTTCGAACTTTTATTTTTCGTTGATGGACAGTTCACGAATTGTGCGTGGTCCAAGCCAACCAAAGACCTCCATGCCAAAAATATTGTGAACATGATTAGTTCCTTGAATGAGCAAGCCAATATTGTCGCAACGGAGGTCCTTTCCAACGGGACAGCCGGGGGAAGAGCTAAAGTCATCGAGTATTATATAAAGGTCTTTGGTTTTATTTTTCAAAACATTTGAAATTATCAATAAAAGATATGCACTATTCCATTTTTCTTCTGATAAACTAACTTTAAAATTTCCTACTTTCACATTCATCCATGAAAAGTGCTATAAAATATATATTGCTAATAAATTTAGGCTACAAATAATCACTTAACCAGGTTGGATCTACTTTATAAATTTATTTTTCTTTTACAGGTGGCTAAAGAACTCCTTACTTTGCAAAACTTTAACTCTCTCAAAGGGATTCTCTCTGGCCTGCAAGGTACATCTTAAGCGTCCCTATTTACTCTTTCCCTTTTCTAATGTCGATTTAGGCCAACCCGTTTACAGACTTAGAAAGTCATGGAGCGCAGTGTCTCCCAAGAAAAAAGTATTATATACTGTATACTGTGAACACTTTTTATTGACCACTATTTTTCAATAGAAACTATTTAAAGAGCTTTCGCGGTTAATGGACACCGAGCTTAACTACAAGGAATATCGGGATGTTTTAAAATCTTCTGAGCCGCCGTGCATTCCTTATTTGGGAGTCTACTTAACGGACTTTACTTTTATCTATCATGCTTTTGACCATCCATCAGAGTTGTGAACATCTAATAAGTAAAAAAGTATTATTTTTTATAAACTTTGATTTTTTTTTAATTAGGAGGCTGGAAGAGTTAATAAATGATTTTCAGCACTTTCAAGAGTATTAATAATAACTTTTGCAAATTGTATAAAGCACTTATAAAAGAACAACAGGACGGCGGTCTACCCTTTGATCTTCAAGAAAAGTGTAGAGTTTTACTACAAGAACTTTTCTCCCCACGACGATAATGAAAACTACCGCCTATCGCTTCTCCTTGAACAAAAATATAGTAAAAATACTGCATACATAATATTAAAGACAAAAAAAATTATGGGGGGCAAGTCTTTTCATTTTACGAATTTATTTTTTTCAAAATATCGCAGACAGCAACACTATTGGGAGAGTACCAGCTTCTACTAAAGACACCACAAAAAATAGCGAGTCAAGCGTAGATGTAACAAAATGCTTAAAGCCTATTACATCTCGTATAAAATCACGAACAATCCTTACAGCTCTATAAAGAGAAAGAAAAGTTGTGTGCGCAGCTGGTCCGCTTGGCAAGGCGCCAAAAAGCCAACGCTGCAGATTGGATGGAAATGCCCCCGGAGGTGGTCTCGGATGCTTGGACCTTGGCGGGAAAACTTTATTACTTGCAACAGCAAGTAGTTTTCTCTATAATCTTAAAGATAATTTGAATATTGCTTCAAAACTCTAGATTGTTAAATCACGCACGTTAAAGCTTTCAGTAAACGCCGAATAATAGACCCGTAGAAATTGACCAAAAAAATACCACCTTCTCATATTTAATAAGGATATAAATTCTGTTTAGTTATCCAAATTTTCATTGAGCTAATAAATAATTCAAATAGCAAAGGAAGTTTTACTTTTACATAGGAAAAAATATTTATATAGTAAACCAAAGAAATATGTACTGTTGAAAATAGTACCAGATTATGCGGATTTCCTCGGATACACACAGGCTATTGAATGCAATCTACTTGTTTAACAAACATAAAAAAATCGCGATAGCAGAATAAGGAGCTTCTTGACTTTTTACAGGTATAGTTGGAAGCTCGTTTTCTTGCGGAAAGGATAATGTTTTTTAAAGATTGTATATCCTGCAATCTATCTTGTATGCTTACCTATTAAAGCGCAAAACTCTGTGCACCTTTTGATGGACACTACACAACCTCCAACTTTGTTTTTTCAGGGAAGTTTGCATAAAGTTGACAAGTCTTAGTTATGAAAAAAAATTCCGACGCGTTAATAATTATTAACGACAGTTTACTTAGTAAACTACTAGTCGCTTAGGCGTACGTCTTAGCGAACAATAGATGGGGAATTGAACAGGAAAATGTGAGGTCAGTATGACCATAAAATCTACAAACAGGTCAGCCCTGAGAGAAGCAAGCCCGGAATTTAAAGGAGAGTAACCTCACTCGAAAAGATTTGAGAATGAAGTCGGAGTGACTCAGCCACTAGCTTAAATAATCAAACTTAATACAGTATTACAAACTGGGTCGTTTAACTAATTTAACTTTTGGACTGAGCGTATAAATCTATAAAATTTAAGTACAAAAAAATATTTACTACTAAACTGCAATAAGATTTTACAGGCCAACATTTGACGGCAAGTGACAAGCGAGAAGGCAACGTGATAGGTAAAAGTTAAGCACTCAGTAACCAAAGAATTTTTCCTGATTTAAAGTTAACATAAATAAATACTCTAAGTTAAAAAAGAATATTCGCAGGGTACAGCGTAAAAACAACGAGACCTGTTTGTCTAACGATTATTATGGTCAAAGTCAACCAGTTCCTCACTATTATTTAATAACTAATATATAAAAATGGGTCGCTTTTACTACAAAATTTGTTTCCTTCATAGCTGTAGGTTTTCCTCTTCACCACAGCGCTAAATAAGGCATACCAGGATAGCTCTGCATCAACGCTTTCCCCATGAAATTTGAAATAGTACAGACATTGGTTTATTTTTTCATCCAGCTCATCCGCTTGTGATAGAAACTTTACAGACTTCTTTAACCCTTGATTAAAAATTTTTATTCAGCCTATTAGAAGAGTTAAACTGTTACTTCCACCAAACATTAGCTAGAGTCCGCCCTATTGTGTCGTAGCCGGAGGATGTACTTTAATTAAGTGGGTTCTCTATTTAGTAATGAAATGAACTGCACCCGTCGCCGTATCTTTTGAATATCAACTATAACTACACTATGGGTTTAGGACGCAGAGTAGGGGCGTCTGATTACAACCACCATAACCTAAAGGGGACACTTAAGCCAGGCATTATCATATAAAAAATTTAAAAATAATATTATAAAAACCACTGAATGGTAAGTTTAAAATAGAAAATTGATAGAAGTATTACTGGGCTAAGCTGGTCCTTCCGTGTCAACCAAACAAAAGGCGATCCCACGCTTGTTAATGTCCAAGTCATAACGACTATTTATTAGTTTCACAATGCTACTATATAGAAAGGTTTTTACTAGTGTGAAAAGGAATGAAGGCGTCCGTCTTCTAAAAGGTCGCAACTAACTGTGTTTCCTACAGAATAGTATTTTACTAAAGCAGCTTGGAATGGAATGCCATAGTATACGGTATAATTTAACATTGATGCCCGAGCGTCTAATAACTTATAAAGAAAGTGCCGTGCCTTATTATAGCGAGCTCTCTGATCAGTCCAATTACAACTAATTTCCGTAATTCATTTTTTTTGTTAACACAGACTGTAAGTCTTCGAAAACTTGTATGTTATAGGTAGTAAAGTAATATAATATACTTAATATAAAGTATTTTAAAGACAATAAAGTGATATAATGTAAGAAAGTCGAAGTACTAAAAGCATTGTATATTTATTTGAGTACTATAGACCCCCAAAGCGCACCAAGCTCAACTGCACAACTAAAAATAAAAAAAACTGCGGTGGCGAGCCAAACTTATATAATCACATGTGCACGGCCCTTTTACCCTCTAAGCTATTTAAAAAAATTACTCTGACTACATATAAGGCGGTCTAACTCAAAAGCTGATGGATAAAGTAGATAGTGTATTTTTTTGTTACAAACAGCTATGTATTTATATATACTGGGTAGTTACTTAAGCGACATTGAGACCACATTAAAAGGTTTCCAAGATATTATTATGAGGCGATACAAGCAAACTTAGAAAAGTTAGTAAATTATATTTAGTAACCTTAATTAATAGCGCAGAGAAAGAAAGGATACTTCCAGTTTTTATGACCAACTTTGGTCGCATGGGCTAAAGAAGTATTTCTGCTTGTTTGGACTAAGGGTTACGGTGAAATAGGTCTAGTTAGTAATCCTTTCGAAACACCAAATAACGATGAATGATTGAATTACAAGATATTAATTAGTGACAAAATAAGAATTCAAAACTAAAAAAAAAAAATCAGTTGTAATGGTTGCTTGTAAAAATCTTAATGTCAAAGCTCTAGTTAAGCCCCTTAGTGATTTTTTTCTTTAATACCTTTGACATAGTTGGAAGAGGGGCTATGTGTATATACTGTGAAGGTTAGCCACTCGAAAGCATATTATTAATTTGTTATTAACCCAAGAATATTAATTGGGGTTACGCCTAGCCACAGGTATTTGTTAAATTCGCTACGACTTAATTCCGCGTGAACTGCCATCTAAATTGTGTTGTTTCAATAGAGCTTTTAAAAAATGTATTGAATTTTTTTTTAACAATATGCATATTATCACATGAGATTACTCGGAACCCCGGTTTTTATTAATGGATAGAGCCATCTGCATTAGTGATCAATAGTTAAAGGGAACGACACCGGCAATGCACCGTCTTTTCTGGTTTGTTTTTATAAAATTATAGATATTTTTATGATTAAATACATTACAAGATCAAGTACAATTTCTTTTGAATGGTTAAATGGTTTTTTTTATTGGACAGGTGCTACACCCGTACTCCTAATTAGGGGGAAAGGAGTTTCATCATTCTTCGTAAGTTGCTACGATAAAACTTTAGCGCTTGTCATTTCTTTAAATTTACTCTACATACAAAATATTTAAGGCTTAAAAAATCACATTTCTAACTCTTTGACCAATTTTTAAAAAAATTAATTAGTTTCCGCTTTCATGGTCCCCACATAAAAAAAAAACTGGTACCATCAAAAATGTAAGCTTGAATAGGTTTAAACCCCACGATAAACTCTCTTTTATTGAGGACCCCGATTGATTTTCTTTACTTAGACTAGTAGTTGACAGAGTCCCGGGTGTACTTGATGTAAGGCTCTTCGTTTTATCAAATTGTATAAAGAACTTTTATTTATTCGTTATAAGTGCAAGACACGTTAACATATCTCAAATCCGTGTTGTGAACACGCGAGCAACAAAGAAATTTTTCGTTTAGGAGTACATAACTAATAAAACTAGTAAAATCATTATAAAAATTAGGAAAACATTAAATACCTCAATTCCAATTTCAGTTGTTTGGTTATTACGAAGCTCTCCAAATATTCAAGTAAAAAAAAATATAAAGAATTTATTAACAAGCCAAAAAAGGGTTTTATAGGAGAAGAGAGAGAGCCTAGTCGTTTCTGTTATAATTAAGTTAACTTCATATATTTTTTATATATCTTTATTTTATTTTCCACTTACTTAATAAACCTTATAAACATATAAATATCTAGCCTACGCAGTTCTTAAAGAAATAAAAACAGCAATGACTTGGCTGAATTATAAACCCAAAAGTTTAAAAACCACTGAGCGGAAAATAAGAAAATGCAGAAGAAGTGAAAAGAGATATTTTTTAAAATCACTTGAAATGTACGCGTCAGTAACATAAAGAAGCTGAAAAAAGAGCCGCATAATATTATTGAACCCAGGAAACTTACAATAAAGTTAATTTTTTTAATCCAGGGAAGAAGAGGAAGGAATATTTTCAATAATTATTATAAAGGATCCTTAATAGATGTACATTATAAAGATTTGGTTAATTTCTTGCTCCCGAAAAAAACTACTTTACTATAGCTTAAATTCATGCGGTACTATAATAATATAGTTAAAAAGTAACAAATTAACTGTTATATATAACAAAATCCATGTACTACTAACTAATAGCAAAAACTGAACTTTAAAAAATTAAAAAATAAGTGCAATTTTGCATTTCAAAGTCATCATTACCCAAAAACTATTCACAATAAAAAACACAAGACACGGGTTTCTTATAAAATGTTCCCCCTGAGGTATAACAAACACACAGTTCCTCTAGGCTATAAAAGGAGGAAAGAGTCGGCATTGACTTTATATCCATTGTTTACAGGAGTTTAACACAATTATTACCACTATTAAAGGGCTTTAAAAATAGTGCACACAACTACCAAATTCTCTTAACAATAGAAATGAAGTTCTAATAAAGTAGTTAATCTATTATAACACTTTTGTTAAGGGAGAGTGTACAATTAATGATGGATTAAAATTAATATTACGCAGATAGAATTACTGCGAAGGATAATAATATAAGTAAAAAGTAGCCATAATTCTCTCACAACTATATATATACTTACAAAGAAGCCTAACCGGAGAGACCAAATAACAGTCCTTTGTTGATGGTAGTAAGTTGGGTTATTATCTATGAAACCTTTACATATAGGTCAGTCCTAATATAATATATACATATATATATGTGTATGGTATCTTACCAGATCTGAGAGCGATTAATAGCAAATATAAGAATTTACAGCCTATGAGGAGAAGTTAGATGGGTAAACGATTCGTCCTCAACAGCCTTAACGAAGTTAAAATCAAGATACCTGTAATATATATATAATTACCCTTGACAATGGCCACTCATATAAACGACAAAAATTTAGTTAATCGTTTTATTAACTTATGTCAATTCTCAAGTTAAAAGTGAAAAAAAGAAAAGGTCGTAGAAGTTCTGAATATAATTTAGCAGTATTGACCAACTTACAAGGTAGTCAACTTAGTAAAGTCTGAGAACATTTACTTGTTAATTGAGCTTTTGTTGTTTCCCGTCAAATATCTAAATTACATATAATTAAAGTTAAGGCCTTTGAACACAAACAAAACTCTATTTTATTAGTGTATCTGTTTTTATTCACAAAAACCTAATAAATATACATTTTCACTTTTAAAATAATTCGAAAATTAATTTAAAAAATATTTGGTAGTAAGATTAGACGAGTAACTCTGCCACTTTTGTAACAAACATAGAAGAATGAGAGGTTATAACTATTTAAATAATCACTATCTTTATATCTATATGTTAATATTTTAAACATTAAGTAAATGAGTATAATTGTGAAAAGAAAATAAGTAAGAACTATTAAAATTGAAAATTCTTTATTTGCTTTAAGAAAAAAGTTGAAAAATCACTTTTATCCCGATACACGAACAAAATAATTTATAAGTCACACTAAATGTATTTTCTCTATATATTTTCTCTATAGTTAAAAACTACACCTTTTTCTAAACCAAAATTTTATATTTCTGTTTAGAAGAAAAATACATAATATTGTCTTAAGACTTTGATAGAGAACTTTAAATGCAGATAGTAGCAGTCTCACTAATAAATAAAGATATGTATTTTTAGTTAATGCATATATATACTTAAGGTCACTTCGCTTTTTCCCGTCTTCGGGTAAAGTAGATAGGTTGCAGTAGCAATAAATACCGTTAAGAAATACATACGCTATTTAAAAACCGGTACAACATAAAATGTTATTATAATAAGGTTTTTAAGTAATTAAGTAACGAATGTCGAAGATATACTATTAAAAATTGTATTAATTCTGACTTCATAAGAACTTATTTTCATGGTTATGTTAATGGGTTTGAGGTAATTAAGAAATACTTACAAGCTTTGACTGTTAGGATCTGGTTTTTGACATTTTTAAATTCGAAAACACAAGCATTGTGAAAGCACCCACCTCTTCAAAGAATAGAAAAAAGAGCACAGTATAGAAGGAACCCATAATGGATAAATTGATAAGCTAAACTCACAATGACTCTCTCATATCTCTGAAAACTGAGTACTTTATAATTGACTACTAAATATCTGCTTTTGTTTTAAGTTTTATATCTTAAATCAACGCAGTTTATTGGAGCTTCTTTTCTCTTTTTATCAACTATTGGATTTAACGGCCGGAAGTCCTCGAGAATAAATATAAATATAATAATAAGATATACTCTGGACTTAAGCCTAATATAATTATTTTATCGGAGAACTGAACGCACTTAAGAAATTTATTTTATTATCTTGGGCTCTCTAGGAGCACCGTCAAACCAACTTTACTAAAAATAAGGGCAAGAGGATAAAAATAATTGTAGCAGCGCATGCATAGGCAATACTTTATACGCACATGCAGCCCTCGGTGAATCATACAATAAACAGCCCCCCTGTCAACTATAATAAAGATATAGTTGAAAATTATCTCGTGCTTAGTTGTAAAAGTACCTGCTCCCGGTACTCAGAGTCACTCAAAAGTTTGCAGGCAGAGAATATGTTAGACTTCTTAGGTTTAAAAGTTTTTGCATGTCCTTATGCAAATCAAAAAAATTTAACCCTAAAGACCTTTCCCATCTGCCACCCATCTACTGTAGCAGATATACTACCTAGCCATGATGTTCCATATTACCATTAAATGTTTAGAACATCTTTTATTTGTCACAGAAACTAGTATTTGACAGGTGAAATAATTCTCTAAATTAAATTTTGTCGCCTAATTTCTTTAAATTCACATTATCTTTGGTTAACTTGTTAGTTGTTGCTTTCTTTATTTACTCTCTGTGTCACAATTATTTTACCGTTAAATTTGAATTCAAACCCACCAATACACAAAACTCTCTCTACCACAGCCGGGCCCAGACCATTTTCACCCCAGACTTTAGAACTGTTATTGAAATAAATTACATCACCTACCTTTATAGACGATGAAACCTTCGCATTTTAAGTTCGTGTAAGTCTTGTCGCCTCTCAAGTTTTTCAAGTAATCAATACCATAATCCAGTACTTTTTCTGAGTTAGCACTTTCAATAATGTCCTTGTATCTGACTGTCATTTCTGGTAAATATAGAGTAACCAACTGGAGTTTTAAAAAGCATAAACCTGGGTGAGGCTACCATACCATTGGGTAACCTGTTATAACAATAAATATAATCACCAATATATTATCCCATTCAATGTGTGCTTTGTAACATCTTTTTGCTAATGCCATTTTTATGGTTTCTTTTAGCACGTTCTGCCAGTCCATTACTTTGATAGCGGTCGACAGTAACTACATGATGGCTAACATTATACTTTTTCATAAATTTCTGCAATTCAGCACTAATAAAATACGGAGCCTTTATCCATTATAACTTCCG
The DNA here is from genome assembly GCF_036711695.1 of Zophobas morio. Taxonomy (NCBI): domain Eukaryota; kingdom Metazoa; phylum Arthropoda; class Insecta; order Coleoptera; family Tenebrionidae; genus Zophobas; species Zophobas morio. The sequence continues at coordinate 21,877 of NW_026972279.1, read as the reverse complement.
CAGGGTTTTACATCTCACATATAGTTCCTAGTGCTCCTAGTATCTCGCCTGTGGATGTTCTGGACAGCTTTTTAAACCAAATGTAACGAGAGTATTTATCAGTTATAACTAACATACTTTTAAAATCAGACTTGGTTAAGGGAAGTTTATTAACATCCATATGAAGAACAGTAAAACGGTAGCTTGAGCCTACCAGTTTGTTGCTGGGTTCCTTTTTAAGTGTGAGACTTATTAGCAATTTTCTGACAGATATCATTATTGTTGACCACTCCATCTCTCACAGTGTTTATTCCTTTAGAAGCCTTAAAAATTTCCCTTAGTTTCTTTCTTCCGGTGTGAAAAGTATTCACATACACCTTGTAAATAAATTTATTGCATATATCTCCACTAGTATTAGACGCCCCCATACTTCCTGTAATTTTAGGTTCACTGGACTGACTATCTTCTAGCACCAGTCGAGGCAATTATCTGCCATTTCGTTTTCAGCGCCTGGAAGATATCGCAAAGTCCATGTAAACGAATTCATTATCTGTTTCCATCTATTAATACGTTCCCTTTTGACCGAATCATTTTCATTGTCATTATTAAAAAGAGCCAGTAAACCTCTATAGTCCCGTTCATCTACTAATCTACTTCCACTCATCTTAGTTAGGTCCATTAGTTCCAGGGCACCCCTAGCGCATCTTGGTCAGTGGTGCTGTAGTTCCTTTGTGAGTTATTGAACCTAGGACTTACCAAGGCTACATAATGCGTTTTCCCACCATAACGCTGCGGATGGTCTATTCCCATACCTATTTCACTTGTGTCAGTTTGTAAGATTAACTCAAAATTGACCTTAACCTGTTCTACACAAACCCTGCTTTTCTAATACCCTCAGCGCCTTAGCCCATGCAGATTGTTGCTCTTCACCCAAATTGAACCTTGCGTTTTTAAGTCAAATGAGTGGTTCTAAGGTGATGGCATGACTTAGAATATACATGCCCCGGTAGTTAAGCATTTGTAAAAGGCTACTTAATTCTTTCTTCTTTTCAGGAAGTTTCATATTTTTAAAAGCCTGATCCGCTCAATGCTCATTCTATAGCCTCCTCTACTGAGCTCTTTACCCAGCCACTTTACTGTAGACTTCACAAGTCTACATTTTTCAAATTTTAATTTAATAGTAAGCTTCTCATATCTTGCTACCAGACTACATTTGGGGTTGTCATGATTCTACTTTATTCTCACTGCATATCAGGCAATCATCTACATAGGTATATGTATCTTTCAGTTCATCGGTTACAATGCCCATCTCATTCTGGTAATCAAATAATGTATTGTTATATCCAAATGGAAGAACAGTCCACTGCGCCCTGCGACCGTCTGACATTGTAAATGCAAAGTAGTTTCCGCATTTTTTATCTAATTTTCTTTGGTAGAGCTTTTGGCATTATCCAAAGTGTTAATTACTTGCTGTTTCTAGCTTTCATATTTATTTATTTCTCGTTAGAGACACTATTTTCTTAAGAGTGCATTGTTCATTTAACCCCTTAGATCATCGCACATTCTTATATAGGTCTCGGGCTCTCTGTGTAACTCTTCTTCAGTAGTATACTCTAAACCAGGTTTAGCTACCACGACCTGTCCATGACGCCAGTGGTAATTGTTTGCTTAATTCCAAAAATCCCTCTTCTTATAACTTCTCGCACTCTCTTGAATAACTCTACGCTTAACTTTATCTTTAACATATGTGTTTCAAACCGGAGTGTTTCCCTTTTACTAATCTACTCTTAGGGCTTTCAGTTTCATAACAGATTCTTGAGTGGGGGAGAGCCCATTTAAGCGCATATATACAATTCGCCTATTCTCTAATCAACTTTTAATTTAGTTCTGCGCATCTCAAAATAGATAACTGGCGCTCACGTCAGTAAAACCTTTAAACCACCTAGCTTTCTTTCAATATCAAATTCCTTTATGACTAGCTCAACTCTTTTTTCCGTAATAGTATATTCTTTACCTTTATCTTTAAATGAATTTCTTCAGCTTTCATATTTAATAAAAGACTCACACACTACACTATTTACAGTATCCTTAGAAGTTATCACTTCAAAATCCTCTAGAGACACTAGTTTACGATTAAAAACCTCATTATCACTCTTCCAAGTGGTACGCCAATACCATCAAGTAGTTCATGAAGTAGAACTTTGAATTCATATTTTAATTCTTTACCTTTTATATATAGCCTAAGACTTACACTCCCTACAGTGTCTTAAAGATATCCTCCAGATACACGGTAAGCTTTCTTATCAGGTACAATCTTTAAAGAATATTCTTTCGCAGTTTTATAACTATTGTAACTCATGTTGAAAAGCGAGTGAAGCCCAAATATACAAATCCTATTATTTAACTTACCGAAAACGAAATAATCACTAGTTGTGTTAACCTTTGAAGTACAACTCACAAACGGCACTTCAGTGAGACTTTTAAAAGCGCATGGGTGACTTTGTATGCAATATCTTCTATTATTACAACTACTTTTTTTAATTCCGTTTCTTAATTTAGATTCCAAGTTATTAACAATATTTATAAGCCCACCTATAATCGGTCAACTACAATTCTTTATATTTCAAGCTTATAATCTTTGGTTTTTAACAAATTCTTTTCTTAATCATCTTAAACTTTATTTATTTCATCTAAATACTTTTAACGTACAGTAACTGACTTTCAATTGTTAAGTTATAAGTACTTCCTAGAAAGTTTCAAAACACTTTTGATTTTATCGGCTGGAGTCTTCGGGAATAAATATAAAACAATGCGTTCTATAATACAATAAAAAGATATACTATAGAGTTTAACGTAATTGTGTTCGAAGAGCTGAAAGCACTGTAGAAACAGCTCCCTCATATACTTGACAAATATGTTAGATACTTACATATTTAAAATAATTTATTTGCTAATTACATTAGAAGTTGACTATATAATTGACCGCTTGTAATGAGCACATACATTTTTAAAAAAAATTATTTACTTTTTTTATTAAATTTGTTAAACCATTAAAACATTTATTTTTACTTTTAAAGTTAAACTTTTTGTCTTTCGTAAGCCAGTTTAGGTGGAAAAGCGCTACCCCCTTTACCCACACTCAACCCGATATGTTGCAACAGTACGAGGGTGTTTACTTATACATGATTTAAAGTGGTGTTCAGTGTAAAAAACTATTATTTAATAAAAGTGTTAAATATTTTGATAAGAATTTATTCTTGAAATATTAAAGGACTACGTAAGCAAAGCCGGCACGTTTTTAAAATAATAAGGGGAAAGGTTTTATATTATTTAACTAATAGAGCTAACTCTATACTTTACTATGCAATTTATAATTATTTAAATATAGAAAGAAATAGTTTATAAATTAAATTAATAATATTCTATAATATGTATAAATTAAATCGGAAAATTATAAAAAGTTTTGGAAGGAATAAATGGTCGCCTAAACTCAGTAAAGAAGAATTTAAAATGGTAAACACCTCGTTACTTAATAGCGCTGACGTGGACAGAGACAGTAATCAAAAATAGTTTATGTTTGTAAGCCATATATAGTTTATCGTAAATAATTATTAAAATTAGTAAAGAAAACCTATAGAAGTGCTCAGATTTAGTTTATTATTTAGTCAATAAAAAGCTCTTTAAATTTACTAACTTTCCATAGTGAATGAGGTAATAAAGGTACTTGTACCGCTTAAAGAAATATGCTTTTCAAAGATCAACAAATATACCAAGATACGGTCCTTAAAGAAACTACTTCCTAAGTGGTTAAACTCCACGTTGACGTTTAAAGATCCTACAAAACGAGAGAACGAAAACATTTAAGATGCTGACTACTTTCATGTTTTTGATAAATTAAAAGAGTAGACTTTATTCTATAACTGAAATTATCCCAAACAATTTGTATGAGTGAGGCCCGCCATCACAGACTTTGTGATTTTTTATATATCTACTTCATTTTTTTAAAAATTTTGTTCATACCCTTTTAAAAACTCTAATTATGTGGAAATATAGAAAGTAGTGCTGAGTTGGAGGACTGTTAATAAGTTGCCATAACCAGATTTTTTATTAATTTTTATAGTTAGGGTTTCTATAAAGTTAAGGTTTTAATTATTTAGTTAGTGGGCTATAAAAGAACTATAAAAAAAAAGTTGTCTAAAATTTTCGTAAATGATTACCATACCAATTTTTTAGTTTACAGAACAAAGTTATGAATAAATTATTATTTAAATCCTTAAGTTAGATAAAATAAAAAGTACTTGCAAATATATTAGAGTAATTATAAGTATTTAAAGGGAGGTAAAGTAGGAAAGTTTAAATTTGAGATTCCTTAGACTTATGCTAATTAATAATAAGCATGCAGAAAGTATTGAGTACAGCAAAAAAACAATATTATAAATATTCAGATATATTCATATATTTAACTGATCCAAAATTATAGTCTAAATATATTAATATCGAAAATGGCAACCCTAACAGTGCTTACCATTCACATCAATGGAATAACACATCCCAATAATTCTTCTTTATGGTCTTTCTGTCTAATATATGGTTCTTAAGTTTGGTATTAAACTGACATGACTTTAAATCTCTCTTTGGGGCTTTTATAAATTATATAAGTTAAATATTGTGTTTCTTTAATATAACTAATTAATTGTGGAATTCTGTAGTAGCTATGCTTCCTAAAATAATTCTATTGTAAAAAAAATATTACATAAGAATCATATGTGCCCCTTTCCCCCCTTTCCCAAAAAATTATGAACCTTATTATAAAATTTAAAATGGAGAAAAAGGCTACAAACTATCTATTTTCAGCAAATTATAAGTAATGAGTGATTACAATAAGGCATTAGAATCAAACTTCTAAAAATAGAACCCTCTAGGCCAAGTAAGACGAAAACAAGATTTGCACAGCAAACTAGTAGGAAGAATAATATATTATTGTATATACTGTTTTACAGATAACGTATCCTATTGTGTTCAACACTGAATGCAATAATAAATTGGTTCTTCACACTTTCACAATAAGCCCCAAACTTATTAAAAAAATAAATTAAAATCTTTAAAAGTCAAGAAAAGCTTTCTTACACTTAAATATTATCAATGCCTCTTTTCATTTAAGTTATAAATAGTAGAATTCGTACTAAAAAGAGAGTAAACTTTCTCAATCAAGTGACCAACAAAAATTCTATATATGTTACTCACAAGACCCAATTTGATTAGTTGGCACTGTTTTGTTAAAATTACATAATTGTTAAAAGGAAGATGATCTGTATACAAAAACATTCTCAAATAATGACTTAATTAACTTTTATTTAATAATTTATATAAACCAGTTTGTTCAAAAATATAAATTTTATTAAAACTTTACAACTTTTAATTTTTGCTCAAAATTCATAGTTTAATAAATTTACTATAGCTTCTACGCCTACGCTATAAACTCGAAAGGAATAAGAACAAACTACTTAAACTGTTTTACGTCTACATGCGTTAAAAAAAACTAAATTAATAGAAGACATACTAACCTAATATTACTCTTAATAGCGCTTAGTCTGGTTTTTTATGGGCTTTTATTGGCCTTAATTATCACTAATTTCCCTTGAAGCTTAAATAATTATAATACCGAGTATGCGTTTCTTAGCTATAAAGACTTTGAAGATGTATTCATTTATAGAGTCGTGACAGTATTTTAAAGTTTTATCCTTCCCTCTTTTGTCTGTATTTTATAAACTAACCAGTATCTTAGTTCTTTTTATAATGAAATTAATTTTTTTAAATTTTTTTACGAACAGCCTTCTTTATGAAAATCCGGTATGAAGCCACAGATTCCTTGCTTAGCGAAAAAAGAATTGTGGCGCATAAAATTATAGGAAGAAGAAACCGCTCATCTAATGGAAACTTATGTCTAAATTGGGCCGTTACTTAATAATATAAGCTTATCCTTATGAGGGAATGACAATAGGATCTATCGTACATTAAAACATTTAGTATAAACCTCTGGAATGCTGTATATGTATATAACTAAATTTTGATAAGATAAAACCTAACCAATGAAGTCTATGTTTAACGAACGTACTATAATTTTTGGTTCAACTATTAAGTCCTGTTCCTTGTTTACTGTTATGATAAGCGCCAAAATTAGAAAAATTTTATTTTTATAGTTTTTTCTGTTTATTATAGTAAAGAGGGAAGTTAAGTTTTGGTCAAGATACTTATTGAAGCCAGCATGCCTACAACTTAGATAATTTTGAAGTTTGATCTACTTAAAAGTATTGTTAAATTTATTATTAACAACTTTTTATGCTTAAAGTTATATTTATTCCTGAACTCAATGATTTAATTTAAAAAATATTGTGCCTTATAGAGGAAAGATTTTGAAAAAGAAAAAGCAACTTATATATGTAATATTTAAAAATTAACATTTTAAAAGGTCAGCTATAGAGTTTAAAGTTTAACTTAAGCTGATTCATTCCTTATACCTTAAGTAATTTAAGAAAAAGTTTATATATAAGATTCTGATTATATCCGTTAGATGGTTATTCTTTATGCTACAAGTAGTTTTTTGAAGGTAAGCTCTAATATCTAACAGACTACATAATTCGTAAATAAATAAGGGTGCATTGTTTATATGTCGCAAAGCACATGTATGACCAATAAAAGTTTTATACGGAGGCGTTTACTATTTAAATTTTAATTATTGTTAAAAAACTTACGCTAACAACTATTTTGATAATTTCATTTTTTTTCTACTATAACACAATGGTTGCAAGATTAAAAAAAAAAAATTAATCGCAGAGAAAATACCCAAAGGTATTATAACAAAATCCTATATTATGTATGCTAACTAAATATAAATCTGGAGTTGAAGCGTTTTTTTAGCATTTTATAAAGGAAAACCGTATGTTGACAGCATTTACTTAATATTGAAAATAAAAGTGCTAGACTTGAAGAAAATAGTTTAATTTGTTACCTAGACAAAAAGGAATAAAAATATATGACGTAATTAATTCTTATCCTTTATTTAGATTAAATCCCAAATGTAGTGCTTTGGTAGGCACTTCTTCCCTCTAACTATTTTATAACAGTTTTATATTTATTATCTTTTTGAAATATATTTGGGTATTAGAATAGTCAAGGAAAGGGGTACATATTTGAGCAGGAAATATAAACATTAACTGTTAAATAGTTAGAAAAATAGGAAAATACTTTGGTTTAATTTATAAAATTAGTTTTTTAGTCAACAAAAATAGAATTGTTACTGTGCATTTATCGCATTATTAATATTGTAGACCACCATAAACTAAAAGTAATAAATTTGGAGTTTTTTTTAACTTATGTTTACCAATAAAAAAAAACAGTTTTAGTTATGCAACTAGTAAACATTTTGCCACCGATAAATCTTACAAAGATTTTTTAAACTTTTACTTTAATAACTTTTATTCTAAGACATAATTCTAAAGAAGTCTATGTAAAATTACATTTGGGCCAAACTTTGTTTGTAAAGTTTATTTTTTAGACTTACTTTTAACACCAAATAAAAAAGTATTTTCGTTTCAAATTTTTTTAAATGCTATATAACCTTGTAGCTGTTGCTGTCATTTTTATATAAATAGAACTGAGATAAATCTTACTTTAAAAAAAGTAAAAAGTAATATTTAACTATACAACTTGTCAATTTTTTGTTTTTAATGACACCAATCTGACCATTAACCAATAAACTTTTTACAATCTTCCACTTCTTTTTTTTTGGAGATATAGTAATTATTAAACTCGTGGCGACCTATCACCGAGGCGTTTATTACCTTTTTGTTTTTATTTTTTTGGGGAAGTATGTTATTAAATTTTACCAAACTAGTGTTCATATAATAAGTTTTTTTTTTTATTTTTAATTTACCTATTGAATTCTCTATCAAAAGAATTACAAAAAAGTTAAGTATTAATTATTTTATCAATTTTTTCAAAAATTGTCATCTAAATTAATTTTCAATATTAACGTCTAGATGAATAATGAGGTTAACTCTTTACAACTGGGGAAGTTGAGCAGTCAACCTACGCAGATACCAGAACAGAATGATCTTAATTTAACTCACTTGAAAGGTCGTTGTCCTGAGGACTTCGACTTATTAAGTATAATAGGCGAAGGCTCTTATGCCACCGTTAGACTTTTTTTTTTAAAACCATGTTAATTTGAAAAATATATTTTTTATCTATTAACAGGTTTATTTAGGTAAATATAAAACAAGTGGTAAATTATATGCAGTAAAGGTGCTTGATAAGCGGCATATGGTTAGAGAGGGAAAAGCAAAGTATGCTGCAGTGGAAAAGGAGGCGTTACGCAAACTTTCACCCCACCCCTACATCGTTCGCTTATACTATACCTTTCAAGATACTTATAAACTTTGTAAAGTTTTTAGATTAAATAATTTAACCCCTGTTTATTTTGTAACTTGCTTTAGATTTTGTTCTGGGTTATGCTAAAAATGGAGAACTTCTTTATTACATTCGCAAAGTCTTTTCAATTTAAATTTAATTTTTGTGATTATTTTGGTCTTTTAACACGACCTAATCTGTCAGTTGGGATCTTTTGGGCTCGACTGCGTAAAATTTTATTCTGCAGAACTTATTTTAGGTACATAATAGAAAATTAATAGCAAAAAAATTTCATAATTAGGAATTTTATTATAGCAATGGAATATATGCATAGCAAGGGAATTGTTCATCGTGATATAAAACCTGAAAATTTATTGTTATGCGAGAATATGCACTTAATTTTAGCAGATTTCGGTACTGCTAAAATTATAAGTTTAGTCCAAGATGACAGCCCTTTAGGTTTTTGGTTCTTTAACTATTTTAAAAAATTTATTTTTTTAATTATTTTTTTTCTTAGTTTCAAATTTTAATTAAATATTTTTTTGCAATTTTAGGACGAGTCTCGTCTTTTGTAGGCACTGCAGACTATGTTTCACCAGAATTATTAAATTATAAGCGCACTTCAATTAGTTCGGACTTGTGGGCCTTGGGCTGCATTATATATCAAGTTTTTAGTTTTTTTATCAAATTTAATTTCACTTTAAAGGAATCTGCAGCAACAAGTTTATTAGTATTAATTGGGCTTTTGTTATTATAACGAAAACGGCGTTTTAAAATTATTTATTAAAATTTCGAAGAATATTTATAAATTTTTCAATTTATTTTTATAATAATTTTTCAAGTTTTTTTTATTTTTCATTTATGTTTCCTTGATAATAGTAATATTATAAAATTAGCTAATTGCTGGGTGGCCCCCTTTTCGTGGAGGAACAGATTATTTAACTTTCCAAAAAGTTTCGAATCTGGATTATACGATTCCTGATGGCTTTCCAGAAGAAGCGGCGGATCTCATTAAACAAATTTTAGTAATTAACTTCAAGCGAGGCTTTAATAAAGTCTTGATGTTTGATTGTAGTTATAAAGAATTTAGTCATCTTGAGGCATTACTAAAAATTTACCGGTGAAATTTTTTAATGTACTTTGTTGTGGCGCAGAAGCTGCTTGATTTTTAATTTATGTACAACCTCTACCTTTTTTAAAAAGATTATTGATATTAATTAATACTTACCGGCATTTGTTTTTAACTTTGCGAATTTATTTTTAAATAGGCATTAAATACAGCATTTAATTATTATGGGAAGTAAATTTAGTGTGCAGGATTAATTAGTTTATTTATAAATAAATTTCGATTTTGATTATAATCTGTAAATTTTAATTCTCGTCAAATCGATTTACTTTGAATTTAAATTATAATTAATAATTGATTTTACAGTTTTCTTTTGTGGTTTGTGTTTAGATTTACAAGCGATTTTATTTAATCTCGTATTGTATTATGTATAGATTCCTATTTGAGCATTTCTATTGAATTAAACTTTTCAGGTGCTTGATCCTCAACAGCGACTGGGAAGTAATTCGAGAGGCGGTTACGAAAATCTGAAGGGACACATTTTTTTTGAGGAAGTTTTATGGGAGCAGTTGCACGAGACGGTCATCGTTGGATTAAACTTTAAATATTTATATAGAAATTTAAAGTAGTACTTTAAGTTTTTAATTCATTACTACTTATGAGTTCTTTTCTGTGTACTATTGAAGTTGATTCCATTATCTAACGTGAACTTTGTTTTTACCTGTAGACGCCACCTGAGCTGAAACCATACTTGCCATTGGCGGACGGGCCACGTGGGCTGACTTCTGAGATGAATGTAGGCGGCGACGGGATCCTCGCGCACACCGCTAAGAATTCTTTAACTGCTTCTCTTACGAACGACACTAATGACTATCGCCACTACACAGAAGCAGAAGGTCCATCGTAAATATATTTTTAATGATATTAATAGTAATCGGCGCATATAATTTTCTATTATTAAACTTAAAAAATATGCGCCATAAAAAAAATTTTTAACTAAAAATTAATTTTATTTATATTTATAAAAAAAATAAAAATTACTAATTAAATTTCATTTATTTAAAATTTAAAGGAATTTTATTATTTATTATAATAGTAATATTTTAACAAAATAATATAAAAGAAATTTGCATTATCATAATCCAAATTACTTTATGTTATAAAAAATATTATTTTTTTTTAATTTATATATTAAATAATAATGAATTTTTTTAAGTATAAAATTTTATTTTAGTTATTAACTACTTTACATCTTAATATATACTATAAGAAATTTTCTTTTTTTTCATATTATTATTTTATTTATAAATAAAATAATAATAAAAGAAGTATAAGAAATTTGTATTTATGAATTATATTTTTACTTATTTACTATTTAAATTATTTTATGGCAAAAAAAATTTCTTTATAGTTTTATAAATTATAATAAATTGAAAATTCCATTTATAATTTATATTTTAACATTAATTAAATTTCAAATTATTTTATGTTTTAAGAAATTTTACTAACAAAATATTTATAGTAAAATTTTTATTTATAAAATTATATTTATATTATTTAAAATTCAATTACTTTTATGATCTATAAAATTTTAATTTTGCATTTATATTTTATTTTTTATGTATATCTTTTGAAAGTTGATATTATCTGAGGGGCATCCGCACTTTATTATTAGTTACAGGCGGTATGCACACCGCCGTTTGTTCAATATGCGGATCTTTAGATTTTTTTTCGCCTAAGAGGGTTGTGCTCTCAGCGGATTTATACCATCTTTTTTTTATTTTATTAAGCTTTTGATTAACGTTTAATTTATTATATAATAAAAAAAATTATTTAAATTTCTTATAAATTTTATATAAAACTAAATTTATTCTTCCTTTTCTAAAAATTTAAAAAAAATTAGTTATTAAAATTTTTTTAAAATTTAAATTTATTAATTTTTTGGGTGAATGGTTAAATGTTTAAAAGATTTTGAATTAATTATATTATCTTTTAACTTTTTTATATTTAAAAAAATATTAATAAAATATATTATACTACTTTTTTTCTCGAATATGTATTAATTAAATTGTATTTAAAATTTGTTTACTTTTAAAATATTTTAGTTTAATTTTTATTTCATTATGATTTTATATTCAAGAAGTTGTTTACTTTTTATAAAGAAAAAGAAAATTTATAATTTACATTTACTATTTTACAAAGCATAAAGATTTTAAGTTTAATTTTTTATAACTTAAAAAATATACTTTTTATAATAATTAGTACTATCTTAGATGCTACACTTTTTTAAGTGATATTAATCTGAATTAATCAACAACAAATTTGGTATTATAGTAAAATCGATTTTTACGTATTGTATTAAAATATTTTCTACTTTTAGCGTTTCTACTTGTTTTATAAATAAAAACAATGTAGTTACAATCCTTCAGGGATTGCCGTTTCGGTAAAATATTATTTAATTATATTTAATGCATTTTTTAAAATTTTTCAAAATTCCAGTAAATTATTACTATAAATATAAATATTTTATTACAAACTTACAAAAAAGTGATTTTTAGTTAATATTAGAAGTTTTGGTTGATAAAAAAAATTTAATTATACTTTTTTTAATGCTTTTAATTGAAAAACCCTCAAATTTATTATAGTTCTCTACAAAATTTCAAGGTGTAGTAAATTTAGTTGATAACGTTAATGACTTCTCTCCAACTTTACATTTTTATATATAAATTTATAGCTTTTTGGTTATAAGTAACTTTTAAAAAAATCTTCGTAAATATATTTTTTAAGTAAATAATTTATAGTATTATTTTACCTTTTAGGTCTAAAATAAAACTAATTTTGTTTTTTATATAATTTGAATCTACAACAATAATTTTTGTATCCATAATTAAGTTTAATAAAACTTTTATCTAAGTTATTTGTGATTTTTAAAATTGTATGAATAATTTTATTAATTTTTTTTTGTATTACCGCACTTTTGAAATTTTTTAGAGTCGAGCATCGTGCGACGGGCGCTCCTTCTGAAGCGGCAGTCGGAAATAAACACGTGGTCTCCGTATGTTCCTGAAGGCGAGCTGATTGTGTACACTTCCCCAGTCGTGAAGCGTCGCGGCTTTTTCTCGAAGTACCGCCAGTTGATCCTCACGGACGGTCGCTTTTGATTTATATAAATATAAAATCTTTACGTCAATTTTTAATGAGAAATTTAATTTACTGGTTTTACTGGAATAATTATTATTAGTAAATTTAATGATTTTACGAAAGTAATTATTTTCTTAAGCTTATTAAATTTATTAATAGATTATTTTCAAACGAATTTGGTAGTATTTTTTTAGTTAATCCAATTGTAACATTAAATTTATTTCAACGCTTTGGATTTAATTTTTTGAATTGAATTGGTTTTTATTATTTGTAATCTAATAAAGACTATAACAAAAAAATTTTATTCACTTTTTTGATTGAGTTTGTGTTTTTTTAATAACTATTTTTCTAAAATTTGAAATATTCATATATATTTATATTTTGTAAGAAGAATAATTTAATTTTTTTACTTCCTTCTAAAAACTTTTGTGTGAATTTTATTATTTACAAGCGTTTTTAAATTCGTTCCGTTTCAAAATCTTAATTTAGTTTTTTATATAAAAATTTATAAAATAGTTGTGTTCATTATGAAAAATTTAAAATATTATTGACAGCCATTGTAAATTTATTGTAATTTTTATTATAAGTTTTTAAAAGTTCATATAAATTTATTTTGTTGTAGAGATTTAAGGTTCATTTTTGTGAGATCCACTAATTATTAATTTATTAATGTATATTAATTCGCCAATGTTCATCAGCAGCTTCCTTATTAATTTTAGTAAATTTAGTCATTACAGAAACTTTTTTAAAGCTTACTTTAAATTTTTAACAGAACTTTTTTTCCTTATAAAAAACCTTTAAGCTTTTATTTATAAATTTAAAAATCTATTTAATAAGTTATTTAATAATGCTAAGTTTTGTTATAAGGATGTTTATAATAGCTTTTTTATGAAATTTATTTTAATTAATTGTCTTAAATTTTTTATTAAATTTTAGTAAATTATTGAATTAAACAAATTTATAGCCGAAGTTTTTACTTTAATTCATAAAGATTTATTTAATTTTATAATTTAGAAATATAAATTAATAACAAACTTCGGTAATTACTTTTACTGCACTGAATTTTCTTAATTATAGGATTCTTGTAGTATTTACTTATAATATTTAAAAATTCAAACTTTTTATAATATTTACTCTTAAAAAACTGTACATTTTACAGCTCCGCGACTCATCTTTGTGAATTTGGAGAAAAAATTAATTACTAATACACTTACGTGGTCGCAAGATCTCAAGCCCGAACTGAAAACTTTGAAGACTTTTTTTATTCACACTGTAAATTTATTTATATGAATCTAATTTTTTAAATTAGTTACTAAATTTTTTAATGTTATTAAAGATCTTTTTATGATTTAAAAAGTTTTTATACTTTCTCCTGTAGAGATTTTTATATATTTATATGTATTTTTTTGAAATTATAAATTTATCGCTAAAAATTATAAATTTGCTAATATTGTTGAGTTTAATTTGCTTAATTAAAAGTGAATTAAATATTATTTAGTTTTTTTTAAAAGTTTTAAAAAAATAAAATATTAAATTTTTCAATTTAATTTCAACTGTAGAATGTTTTGTAATTGAATTTTTATATTTTTAAATGCTTTATTCGATCTTTAGGTTTCTAATATTTACTTATTATTCATATATCTATGGACTTTTCTAATGTTTATTATTATTTTTCTATTTTTTAAAGTTCTTTTATTATTTATTTAACTTTATATTATTTTTAGTCATCAAACTTTTATGCTCCTTCTGTTTAGTAGATTTATTATTCCTTACTATTTGATTTAGATTAGATTAAAAAGCACATTTTCCTTTTTTCTATTTTGATTGTATTAAATTATTTTGCCGTTCATAATCATTTAGTATAATAGTTCTTTATAACTTATTACAAAATAAAAAAATTATAACGCACTTTATAACTTTTATTTTAAAGCAAATAATGGCGTGCAAACTTTTTTACTTAATTAATAAAATTGATTTCATTGTTGTAACTATTACTAGAATTTTTTGTAAAAATAGTAAATTTTTTTTTAAGTAATGAAAATTTAAAACTTTTGCTCATAAAATTTAGAAATTTTAGATTTCATTTGCGCGTTTATTATTTAAAGTTTTTTTTAACGTAGAAGTGAACATATTAAGTTTGCGTGTATAATCTTTTAACTTTTTAATGTTTATTTGTAATTTTAAGCGAAATCGGACATATTATTTGGAAGATCCTTCAGGAAACGCTAAAGTTTGGGTGGATTATTTAAATTCTTTTAGTAGACGAAAGACTATTGAAGTTGTTGGTTTGGAATTTTAAAAAAGTAATGAATGTTGGAATTCGAAAGCACTAATCTATATGATTCGACATGCCGATCATTTTTTTTTACTATTTATATTTTGGATTTATCAAGTAAAAGACAAAACTTGCTGGAAAAGTTATGTATAAATATTGTAGTCTTTGAAAATTTATATGCTAATGTTTAACATTGCTTGCATAAGAAGTAGTTTTCTGTAAGATTTTGGGAAAAGATAGTGTTATTGTATCAATATGCTTACTATTTGTATTAAAGCAGAATAAAAATAAAAAAGTTTATTATTTTATTTTTATTTAGACGGAAATTATAATGTTGCTAAAGTTATTATGCGATATTGAAGCGCTTTTGTTAAAATATAGGTTGAAAAAGATTTAACTTTGTGTGGGCTTAAACCTTTTCCCTTATTAGGGAGGTTTTGTTTTGTAAGTGGCTTTTGATGTAGCATGAGCCTGGTTTTCAAGGTTTAGGGTAAAATAGGAAGTAACTTGGGAACGCAGGCACTCGACTAGGCTGATCCCAGAAATGCTCTGTATTTATGACCTGCAGCTGCACTTCCATTATCTTGGACATAATGGCATATTCATTTAGAATTGTCGTCATGGCTTTAGCGGTAAAAAGCAAGCAACCCTCCTTTGTGCTCTTTGATGGTTTCGTATAAAACTTCGCCTCATTAATCTTAAAACGTAAGAAGGCTTTGGCCTGAAAGTTTATAGCCTGGTGGTATAACAGGTTAAATCGTTAAGCTATCATACTCGTTCCCATTAACAATAAAGGTTCTTGGGCTTGCTTTAACGATAAGGCAACACTACAGGATTCAGCCAAGAGGGCCTTAAGTCTAGCCTAGTTTTATAAACGAGTCTTGGCTTGATCTAGAGGATAGCATACGCTCTCGATATGGTGGCTTAACGTATCTAACCAGTTACGTGTAGCCTCAATGATGGGTTTCTCAGGACTTTGGTGTACAATTTCATATATCTCAACTTAGACCCGTTAGACTTTTACAACTGTTCAATTTCACTGTAAGATAAAAAGACATCTTTATGCCTCCTCTTCAATTTTTTCGGATAGTTGCCTTGGGTTACTTTTTCAGCTTCTATAAGCTTACTGAAGTAGGTTTTGTCATGGGATTGCCTTCTTAATTAGGCAGAAAGTATACTAAAAATTCTGTTTATAAGGGGAGGAGGCGCAACAATCTACCCGTTACCAAGTGCAAAAAGCGAGATGTGTTCTCGTAATAAGCCGCGCATGCACAAAAATGACCTACACTCCGCTACTTAGACATAAGACAAATAATGTATTTCAGCAGGCACCATAAGAAAACAGTTCTTGCGCCGACGACCGGAGACTAAAATTACTTAACTGCTTTTCTTAAATTGTGTCAATAGGCATTTGACCCACCAAGCGTACAAGAGTTTAAATAAGAATTTTGTTCCAGCGCACAAACTCTTTTATCTGCATATATATATATATATTTAAAAAGAAATTATTGGAAAGGCTTGTGGAAACTAAGTACTAATTGCGCAATGTATTTTGTACTATTAGCAAAACTAAGCAGTCCAAGCTGCGATCAAACCGGCGTTTGCATAAGTCTTAAAAATATAAAAAACCAACGATTTTGATGGAAACAATTAAAGAGAAGCAGCGTCAAGTTTATCACCTTTAAAAATTACAATTATTTTTTAATTTTCCATACGCATAGCTAACAATTAAACTCTAAACCAACGAAGATAAAATAAATGACTTCGTCCTATCATTTTATTTTTCATATTTCAGTATATAGCACTGCGCCCTACGGTAATTATAGCGTTTATCTGTATTTTCTTATTTAAATAAAGATGGGACACCTATGCTGACCAGCGGATTCCCTTGAAAGAGTTATAACATCTGTTGCGATGGACCGAAGACAATTAAACTGGCGTGAGCCCCTAAATTTGTTTCGCCTTCCGAAGTCGAAAGAAGCTATGCACAAAAGCTTACCAGCGCATATTCTTATGATGGAAAAACATTGCAAATTCCGAGAAACTATAAGCTTTCGGAGATTTATCGAGTATTTTTTGGGCCCCGCCCTTTGGCCTAAAGATAAACCAGCACCTGGATTGATGATCCCGATAGCTAAACCCGAGGCCTTTCAGAACACAACAACCATGCTAGCCTGACCTTCCCGACCTCTCCAACTATCTACCCACTACCCGAGGGAGAAAAACTTAGACAAAAAGAAGTGGGTAAAAAAAAATGGCTTATATTTATTATATAATAATAAACACTGTTTGACCAATAATTAATTAAGTTCAAAAACCCTTTAGAGAATGATAGCTTATTCGTTAAAAAAGTAACCTAATATCCACACTATCATTTTCACAATGATAGTAATTATGTTAAACCGGACGTAAAAAGCCATGCGCGAGTAATATTAATATTATGGAATTAAGTTATGCCAACAAAAACTTTATCTTATATA
Organism: Zophobas morio; assembly: GCF_036711695.1. NCBI lineage: Eukaryota > Metazoa > Arthropoda > Insecta > Coleoptera > Tenebrionidae > Zophobas > Zophobas morio. The sequence goes on along the minus strand of NW_026972279.1, from coordinate 4,527 downwards.
AAGTTAAGGGTTGAAAATTATCGATACATAAGTAATACACTTTTAAGTATAGCCGTTGTTTGATGTCTATTAGGTTCACCCTAATAATTCTTAAGTAGATCTTAATCATAAAAAATTTACTCTTACACGGCAAGGAACAAGAAAATTTATAGTTAATAAAGTCAATAGTTGATTTTTTTATAGAATGCAAAAGAAAGTATAAAAAAACAATTTCTTGGTAGAGGTTGGTTATGGAAAGAAAAAGATTATATAAATTGATCATATAATACTTATAAGGTAACAAACTTACATACTCTATAGAAAGTTCAAGCGCATTAGCCTAGAAATATTTAAGACCTAAAGCGTCATTTCGGTTTGTGCTTTCAGGCTATCGTTAATACCTATTATCAATGAACAACTTGCTGATGAGTGCTGTTAGAGTTAAGCATAGGACAATTCTACAATAATGCTCATAGACAAGGACATTTCGTTCATTTTGCATTGCTTTAATTCTTGGAATAAGGTTATATTATTTATGCGCTATGCATTGATGACTGAAGAGATAATATTTAAGGAAAAAATCAAAGTTGCCTTTGGAGTTTTCCTTGAGCGAGTGGACACTGATAAGTTGAACGAAATTTTGGAAGCACTTGAGTATATTTCTTCCGTTATAGTAGCAAATGCTAGATCTTTATGCTTTTGGGCTAATCTTTTTAGATCCAAAAAAAACATAAAATCTGTTAAACTTTTAGCTCAAAAACTTCCTTGCCACATTCTTATCAATATATTTTACAAATGTGACGTTTTCACTCTTTTATCGTTGTCTTGCGTGAATAAGAAGTGGAGGTTTTACAATACTTCCTTGGAGTGAGTTTGGTATATAAATTTTAATAATAAGTAGAAAACTATTAGAGGATCCGTTACTTTGGAGATTCATTTGGCTGAGAGATGTCAATAAACCTTTTGTACTGTTACAATCATACTTACATTCCTGATACCCTTATACATAAATAACTGGCTTTTAAATGCTAAAAAAAATTAAATTTAAATTTTCTTTAAGTTATTATTAATCTGCTGTTTATAAATACCAAGTTCCTTAAAAAAAGTTATTTTGAGGAGAAATGGAAATCGCTCTGCCTCCAACACTTAAAAATTGAGAAAAATTGGATCAGAGGGGAATATGGAATTAAAACATTATTTGGTCACACTAACTGGTCTCGTCTTCGAATTTAACTATTAACAGAACTTTGATTATTTATTTTTACTTAGTTTTATGTAAAAACACTTTAAAAACTATTTACCTAACATTTGGTTAAAATCTTTATGCAATAAAAACGAATTGAATTTCTATATATATAGAGTATACTTTTTTTAATAATTATAATATTATCTAATTTACTTCTTCTTTCCAACGTATTTTTTATCTTACTTATTAAGCACATTTCTCCTTAATAAAAAGGAATTGTTTTTATTGATTTCGAAGTTACATATACTCTAACACAACTTATATATACATACATCTGTTGCATTTTAGCTTTTGCTAACAGTTGAACGAATAATACTAATTAACCAAGGAATTAAATAGCCAACTCCTCAGTCTTCTTTATTATTAATAAGCTTTATATATGATTTCAGCTGAGCTGCCTACCGAATTTATTTAGGGAATAGTTCCTTTTTTTATATATAAAAGAAAATTTATATTATTTTAAATTTTGGTAAACCAATTCTCGTTACAGTTCATCTAAATTAAATTCTGCCAGATAAATTTTCTTTTTAAAAGGTTTGTTAAAACTTAAGCTTTCTAATTGTTTAATAAATACTTAATTTTGCAGTATATAAAAATAATTTACGTTTTTATTAAATCAACTTCAGTGTAACTTGTATTCAGTTTGACGACGAACTAATAGTAGCTGGAGGTGAAGATTCAGGAATTAATATTTGGGAGTAAATTTCTAAATTTTTTAATTTTTTATTATATGTATAACTACAGTAATATATTTTTTTAAATTAATAAATTTCTAAGTTTTGAAACCTATGAAAAAATCTCAAATTTGAGTGAACAGGAACGAATGATAACTTGTTTAAAAGTATTCCTGATTTAAAAAAGACAGTTTTTTATGATTTTCAATAAAATTTTTAGCAAAAAACAACTTTTTAATTTGATTCTATATTTTTTAGTTTTCCCTTAATTATACTAATATTTATAACGAACTTATTTAAAATTATGTAAACTTTTTTCCATTACCTTTTCTTTTAAAAAATTGCTATAAAGTTATTAACTGATTTTTCTTAAGTTTTAGTTAATACTCACCACTTTCAATTCTTTTAATTTATTAATAATTTTCATTAACTTTAATTTTTTTTACAAAACTTTTATTTTTAGTGGTATACGAGCAGTACTATGACAAACTTTTAAAATAGTTTTTAGTTTATTACAAAAACTTGTTATATTTTTTATTAAATTTTATTTAGAATTATTGTTTTTCTGCATAGTTTTAGTGCTTTTCATTATTTACTTTTAGAAAAATTATTTTTGTGCGGAACGCACATAATTATGTTAAAAGAAGTTTTTTTTCCAACAGAGAATCTGATATATAATACAAGCAACTTAACGACTATCCTAATTATTTACGTAGCTCACTAAAAATAAACTTTTCTCTGGAACTTGGGACGGTGCGCTCACGGTCTGGAAGCGTTTTATTAGGGGACGCTTTCAGCGCTTATTTTCAGTGACTGATCCTTACTCACTCACAAGTATATAATGAATAATATTAATAATTATAATACTAATAATATTAATATTAATAATAATAATACTTTCAGGTGTACTTTGTCTTGCTTACAATAACGGCAAATATTGTTTGACTGGTAAAATATCTTTTTTAAGTTTTATTGGCTCATTATTCTATCAACTATTAGTGCTATTTTATTAATTTTTATTGGAGTACTATTTTCCAAAGCCAGAGTAGAGAGTTCTTATTATTTTTGGAGAAAAAAAATTACTTTTCATTAGTACTTTCTCATTTTATTTAATTTCATTGGCACATTTGAAAATAATAAACAACTTTTTATTATATTTTGTGTAATTTATCAACTTTTCTATGAGGATCTCTTGACAACGTCATTCGCATATATGATATAACGAGCGGTCAGGTTTCTTTTCTTTCGACCTAATAATAATAATACATTGCTTATATGCGGAAGTTATAAAATTCTTTTTATTACAGTAATAATTATAAAAGATGTTATTTTAAATTTGTAATTATAAATAACAATGGAAGGAGCGGTACAAGTTGCGAGGGCACGAAAACAGCGTTCTTTCGTTGCAATTCGACAAAGAAAAAATAGTGAGCGCCAGCGAAGATCGCACTTTAAAAGTTTGGGACGCCCGTTCTCTCCGTTGGTTGCTAAATTCATTATAATTATTGCTCTTCAAAATCCAATCGTCGATTGAATATAATTATCTTTGATATATATTTTTTTTGATTCTTTATTAATCCTTTTTTATAATATTTATTTCTATTTATTATTGCTATTATTTAGTATTTATACGCTTGTTGGCCATAAAAGTGCTGTTACTTGTTTACAATTTAAAGATAATATTCTTGTTTCTGGCAGTTGCGACAGGTTTCTGTAGTTTTCTTTTTTATCTACTTTTTATTAATAAAAACTCGTTATTTTCTTATTTTTTTATTTTCAATTATCTTTTACTTATTATTACTAAATGAAAACTTTCCGTAAATTCCTTTTCTTTCTGCAAGCACTGCTATAATTTGGGACATGCGCTCCGGCAAAGTATTAAAGCTTTTAAAAGGAGGTGAAGGTATTGGCTTGTCATTATTAATAATACTAAAAATAAATTTTTTTCCTACAAGTATTTTTATTAGTACTAATGTGCATTTCCCTTTATACCCCTTATAACTATATATTATTTATTAGGCCTTTTTTAATATTTTATATAAATGCATAAAACTCTTTTTTACTATATTAAAAGTACTTTTAAAATAATAATAATAAACTTTTAAGTTTCAACGAAATCTTAAAAGTTTTATTCGTATTTATAAGGAGCTATTCACTGCCTTCAGTTTGAGAAGTCAAAGCTCATAACCGGCGCGGGAAACGATACACTAAAAGTCATTATTATTATTTACTATTATTATTATTATTACTTTTATTTCTTGTAAAGTTATGGGATCTTTACAGCGGAAAATGTTTGCATACTTTTATAGAGCATAAATCTTCTGTGAATTGTCTTCAATTTAACGAGCGTTTCATAGTCAGGTAAGTTACTTATTATTTTATTATTATTATTATTATTAAATTATAATAGTGGATCTGGTGATGGCACTATCAGTGTTATGGACTTTGGAGAATATTCCTCCGGTTTTTAAAATTTGTTATACAAATGTCCCTTTTCATTGATATTATATTGAAAGGAGTTATAAGAAAGAGAGCAAAGACTTTACAAGGAGCTTTTTCTTTAGCTGTAATCCCCAATCCCGATAATAAAATTCCTTAAAAAAATAATTTTTTTAGAATTTATTATTT